>NC_135807.1:123042565-123242424 GCF_964213995.1 Mustelus asterias
TGGTGCCTGTTCGGGTGCACTGAGGGAGAATTTAGCATGCCCAATGCACCTAACCGGCACGTCTTTCAGACTGTGGGAGGAAAACGGGAGCACCCGGAGGAAACCCACGTAGACAGCGTGCAAACTCTGCACAGACAGTGATCCAAGGCCGGAATTGAACCTGGGTCTCTGGCGCTGTGAGGCAGCAGTGCTAACCACTGTGCCATCATGCCGCCCCGGTAAGGTACATGAAGACATATTGAAAGTGTACATCTTTAATGAATGCCAGAGGTATGATTCAACTATTTTTAAAAATTCATCCGTGGGACATGGGTGTCACTGGTTGACCAATATTTATTGCCCATCCCTAGTTGCCCTTGGAAGGCAGTTGAGAGTCAACCACATTGCTGTGACTCTGGAGTCACATGTAGGCCAGACCGGCTAAGGACGGCAGATTTCCTTCCCTAAAGGACAGTAGTGAACCAGGTGGGTTTTTACAACAATCAACAATTTCATGGTCATCAGTAGATTCTTAATTCCAGATTTTATAAATATTGAATTCAAATTCCATCATCTGCCGTGGCGGGATTCGAACCCGGGACCCCAGAGCAGCAGCTGAGCTTCTAGATTAATGGTAAAGCGACAATCCCAGTAAGCCATCACTTCCTCAAACATGTCCTCAACTTGTCAGTAACCAGGTCAAAGGGAACATACAGTTTCCAGCAATGAGTGTAAAATGGTTCTTAAAGAAATGTTTCTGTACTCAGCCAAGCATAAGCAATAGCTCACGTAGATACAATCAATTCTAAATGACCAGACCCATTTACAGGCACCAGACATCCAGTTAGATTATAAATTGTAGGATGATTTCACGCAGCCAACTACACTGATATGATAATAACAACTTTCATCTTCAAATACATTCCACACGCTAATGTCTACTCTCCAGAATATTATGTTCAACGTCACATAGATAATATTTTAAAATTGACTTTTTTTTTTCAACTACTCATTAAAGGTTTTAAAGACTTTGACTGGTCAATTATTAATCTCAATCTCCTGCCAGAATTAGTTAAGCAGCTAGTTTGAAGATGAAAGAACAAATTTACAACTGTGCAGGCTGGAATTCTCCGGCCGTTCCCGCCCTGCCGCCGCTGCCAGTGAGCATGGAGAATTCGGCACTCAGCCAAATCTCCATTGACAGCGGAACTGGAGAATCCCAGCCCCGGGCAAGTTCGGAGAATTCCCATCATAGTGTTTTTCAAGGTCTCATGACATCCCACAATGCACTGCGGCCAATGGCATGTTTCTGGAACGCCGTCACTGTCTCAATGTTGTATGGCAAGTTACTACACAGTTTAGATCCCACAGCCAGGTGATAATGCCCCACTTCCGCCTTTGCCAGGGCAATTAGGGATGGGCAATAAATGCTGGCCTGGCCCTTTAAGGGAAAAAGATTACCAGCAAACTGGACAATCTCTCTGCTTTCCTCGGAATTTATTAAACCGTTGTCGCCAGGGCTCAGATCCTCCCTGCTGCATCCACTCATTCAAGAACCACGGTAAAATGGGCAATTACTTCTTTTGGTCCTGTATTATCTAGTACATGCCAATGCTGCCATCTTGGAATAGATGCTTCCTGGAGCCGGAGTGTGGCGACTAGGGGATTTTCACTGTAACTTCATTGCAGTGTTAATGTAAACCTACTTGCAACACCAATAAATAAACAACCTCAGCAATCATGTTCATTCTTATGCCCAAGTGTATAGAGTGTTGGTAAGCAAGCTACATTTACATTTGTTTTTCAATTCAATAGATAAGCTTTATAAAATGTCATGTTTACCACTTAGTACTTGCTGGCTCATGAGACTAACCCAGAATTTACACAGAGAAGAAAAAGTTTGTACTCATGCATACCCGAGTGAATTACAGGATGAACAAAATTCAACATCTGCCTGCCTCTAGGTAGCAATGCATTCGACAAAGCGAAACCTCAACTTGTTCAATATTATTAGTATGAGTAGCAAAAGCAAAGTCACTCAAACAAGGAGTGTCCCAAATTGGATCCATTTTGATGGAGTTGCTATCAGATCTCACCAAAGGCACCATTCGGGTCACAAGAGCTCTGGGTTAGAAAGACAGAAAAGCAGCTAGATGCCCGTGACAGATTGCCTGCCAGCAATCCTCCTCGAATATGTAAAATGCCAGGTCACAACGGCATGGTTAGATGGGCACCATCACAGCTCCCATATGAATACTCAGGGCAAGCTGTCAGGATGAGGGCAGTACGGTGGCACAGTGGTTAGCATTGCTGCCTCACAGCACCAGGAACCCGGGTTCAATTCCAGCCTCGGGTCACTGTGTGGAGTTTGCACATTCTCCCCGTGTCTGCCTGGGCTTCCTCTGGTTTCCTCCCACACTCCAAAGACGTATAGGTAAGGTTGATTGGCCATGCTAAATTGCCCCTTAGTGCCAAGGGGACTAGCAGGGTAAATGCATGGGTTTGCGGGGATAGGGCCTGGGTAGGTGCAGGCCCAATGGGCCGAATGGTCTCCTTCTGCACTCGTAGGGGTTCTGTGATTTGATTCTATTCCTTATGGAAATGTACCCACAGCAAAGAGTCAACAGCTGTTGGAGGGAAGGAAGCCGGAAATAAGAATCAAGAAGTCTCTCTGTGAACATGATCCGGTGACGACTATGGATGAGTGAGTGAGGTGTCTGGAGGTATCCATTCACCCCCATGAACCAAACATCTCCATTTTTCAAATGATTCAGATCTATGTATTACTCCCTGACAACTTGGTTACGTTTCGTTAGAATGCAACTATTATTTGTGTGCTAGCATACCCACTTAAAGGGGAAGCTCTCGGAGGATCATGTGACCCATTCGGCCAATCAGGCCGGAGCGTGTGAATCCTAGGGCGGAGTGTGGGTTTCCCTTGCCAATCAGGAGTTTGGGGTCGTGGAGTTCGGTAGCCTTTATATTACTCTCTGCATATTGTTACTTACCCTAATAAACTCTTCATTCATTAATCTACTTGATGGTCACCAGTCTGTAAGATGCTACCGTTTGCATCAATTGTTTAATTTTCAGCTTACGTTTGCAAAAGTGGCTGTAAGATAGCCAATCAGAGATGCTTCAAAAGGAGTGAAATCAAATCAAATTTGCCATGGCCACATATTAGGGGTAGGTGACCATGATCACGTTTGGTCAAAGCGGTAGGCTTTAAGGAATGTCTGAAGAGGAAAGGTACAGAGATTTAGGGAGGGAATTCCAGAGCTTGGGGTCCAGGTTTTTTTTAACATTCATTCATGGAATGAAGTGTCGCTGGCTGGGCCAGCATTGGATTGCCCATCCCTAATCGTCCTGGAACTAAGTGACTTGTCAGGCCATTTCGGAGGGCATTTAAAAGTGAACCACACCGCCGTGGCTCTGGAGTCACATATAGGCCAGACCAGGTAAGGACAGCAGGTTTCCTTCCCTAAAGGACATTAGTGAATCAAGTGAGCTTTTATGACAATCGACAATGGTTTCATGGTCATTATCAAACTTTTAATTCCAGATTTTTACTGAAGTTAAATTTCACCAACTACCGTGGTGGGTTTTGAACTTGGATCCCCAGGACATTACACTGGATCTTTGGGTTACAAGTTCAGTGACAATACCAGTGCACCATCATCTCTCTATAAGGCATAACAGAAGGCGTGATGTGAGTAAAATTGGAAAAACACAAGAGGCCAGAATTGGAGGAGTGTAGTGGAGATGTCATCAGCTGACAGATTTACGGTATAGATTTATACAATCATTGAATCCCTACAGTGCAACAGGAGACCGTTTGGCCCAGCGGGTCTGCATCGACTCTTACCCAGTTACCCAATGTATCTACCCCGCCAATCCCCCTAACCTATATATCTTGGGACACTAAGGGGCAATTTAACATGGCCAATCCACCTAACCCACACATCTTTGGAGTGTGGGAGGAAACCCACGCAGACACGGAGAGAACGTGCAAAGCCCACACAGACAGACACCCAAGGCCTGAATTGAACCCAGGTCCCTGGTGCTGTGAGGCAGCAGTGCTAACCACTGTACCACCTTAAATATTAAACCAAGCAAAATATTCAGCAAGTTATTGATAATTGAACATCCCGCTATGAAGCAAAGGTTTTCTATCTGGCCAGAGAGCTCATAGGGAAGATGGTTGTGGTAGGTGGAGACCAATCAACTCAGCCCAAGGACACCACCACAGGAAGTCCTCAGGGTACTGCGGTGATGAACGTCTAATTCATAGAACACATTAATATTTCAGACGTAATGTTTCATCCTGGGGAGATTGTTTCTGAGAATGTTTCAGAGACTGCTGGAACATCTAAAAGAATGACCCATGTTTGTTTAATAGGGTCACAGGAAAAGAGATGGAGCCATGAAATAGCAGGGGGGGCTCACTTAGCCAGAGAAATGGAGATGTGATGTTTACACTGTTTGAAAAGAAGTGCAGTCCAGAGAGATGTACTGTTTTGGAAGTTAGAGCTGAATTTGTTTCAAAGCAGTCAGTGAACTATGAACTGTTGTGTCGCCATGGATATGGGTAGAGCTTAAGAATATTCACTGGTTTCAATTTACCTGAGTGTTCTGCAGCCGTGGTAGTGGCTATATTGAAAGGGTCTACTCTTAGCAAGTTCCAGGGAGCTGGGGCTCAAAGAAGCCCTGGGAGCAGTTGACAGTTGCAGTTTGTACCTTGTGTGTTTTGCAGCACACAGAGAAGCTCTGGGAACTGTTCAGTATAGTTAGGGCTCAAAGAAATCCTGGCAGCTATTTATAGATCAGTGTTGCCGGGAGATTGGAGTTCGGAGAAACATTGGCAGTGCCTGCTCTGTGAAAATAGCGATCTGTGAAAGAGCTGGAAGTGTGCCGGTAATTAGAGGCAGGAGTATAGTTTCGTGAAGTCTGTGGAATGCAGTCACAGGAAGAGAGATTGAACCATCAGAAGGTGAGCTGTTGTTGTGGCAATGTGAGTTGGCGTGTCTTTTGATGGAATTCAGAGGATAAATCTTTGGACGTGATGGAAGCAAAGTTTAACAAGCTATTGTGACCCAGAGTGGTCACCGACTTCTGACTGAGTAACTGAGAAATCCGTGGGATCTGTGTTGGTCGCATCTGACATGTAGCATACACTGTGGTGCGTTTGACCACAGTTTGTCTGTTAATTCATATTTACCTCATTGTTAATTCTGAATGTTAGTGTATGAGATAGATATTGTAAATTGTTTTAATTTACAGACCATGTATAATAAAGTTTATTTTATTTGTTCAACATCTTGGAATCTTGTGGCTCTATTCTCACAGTCGTACATGGGATTTCAAACTTCAGCAACTTTAAACAAAACGTTACTGGTCTCTAAACAGATCATTAGTGTCCGAGGCCCAACCAACCTCAACTGCTTCATCAAATAGACTTCTTCCCTTCATTATTAGGCCAGAAAGCCAGATTGTTGATGACTGCACAATGTTAGTACCACACGCAGCTCCTCCGGTTCTGAAGCAGTCTGTGTCCATATGCAGCAAGATCTGGACAAGCATCAGCTAGGAGCAGATAAGTGGCAAATAACATTTGTGCCACGCAAGTGGCAGGCAAAGACCATCTCCAATAAGCGAGTCTTAACACTCTTCCCTTGACATCCACAGCATTGCCATCACTGAATCCCGTACAAACAGCATCCGGCCTGGGGGTTACCATCGACCTGTAACTGGTCTGGACCGGTCATATAAATAATAATATATAACAATTCAAAAGCTGGGAATTCTGCAGCGAGTAATTCATCTCTTGACTCCCCAGAGCCTGTCCACCATCTACAAGGCACATATAAGGAGTGATGGAGTACTCTTCCCTTGCCTGGATTAATGTAGCACCATCAGCACTCAAGAAGTTCAACACCATCCAGGACAAAGCAGCCCGCTTGATTGGCACCCCAACCACCAGCGTAAACATTAACCCCCTTCATCACTGATGTGCAATGGCAAGAGTGTGTGCCATCTACAAGACGCACTGCAGCAACTTGCCAAGCCTCCTTTGACAGCACCTTCCCCCACCACCTCTACCACCTAGAAGGACTAGGGCAGCCTCCCATGTGAACACTGTTATAACTGGGATGCGAGTTGATCCAGCCCCACCACTCCACAGCTCATAAAAGTAAAGTTTATTTATTAATCACAAGTAGGTTTACATTAACATTGTAATGAAGTTACTGTGAAAATCCCCTAGTCGTCACACTCTGACGCCTGTTTGGGTACACTGAGGGAGAATTTAGCATGGCCAACGCACCAAGCCAGCACAAATTTCGGACTGTGAGAGGAAACCGGAGCACCTGGAGGAAACCCACGCAGACACGGGGAGAACATGCAGACTCCGCACAGACAGTTACCCAAGCCAGAAATCGAACCCAGATCCCTGGCGCTGTGAGGCAGCAGTGCTAACCACTGTGCCACCAAGCCGCCCAATAACATTAACTCAATTCACTCACCAAAACCGCTACATGTTTACAGTTACCCAGAATAAGAGAGACTTTAACCAGACTTCTTTCAATAAACAACAAACTTATTCACTTATAATAAAACCAGTCTGGTCGAATAGAAAGGCAAAGCTTATCAACATGCAATATGAATGTATGCTAATTACTCTTTTGAAATACCTTCAGGGAGGGAGGGACGCGCGCACGCACAGGGGCCTATGCAATAAATTTTTTTAAAGGATTCCTGCCAAGGTTGAAGGTCAGGGGGATAGATGGCAGAGTCTTTGAAATGGTGTCTGTGATATACGCTGGTCTCTCAGTATTGGGCCACAAATCAATCACTGTCAGTGTGAGAAACACTCGAGAGTCCTTTATCCCAATGTGTAGAGCAACTCAGGAGCAGCTTATATTCACTTCCCCTGCTGTGGAACGCAATACGGCTGCTTCTTAGGCAGCTAGTCATAGAATCATAGAATCCCTACAGTGCAGAAGGCAGCCATTTGGCCCATCAAGTCTGCATCGACCACAATCCCACCCAGGCCCAATCCCCATAACCCCACTTACTTACCCTGCTAACCCCTTGACACTAAGGGAGAATTTATCATGGCCAATCAACCTAACCCGTACATCTTCGGACTGTGGGAGGAAACTGGAGCACCCGGAGGAAACCCACGCAGACACGGGGAGAATGTGCAAACTCCATCCAGATAATGACCCGAGGCCAGAATCGAAACCAGGTCTCTGGTGCTGTGAGGCAGCAGAGCTAACCACTGTGCCAACGTGCCGTCCCAAAGCCCTTCACTTAAATCAAAGTCAAAACCCACTTTTTAAAACACAAAGTGATGCTACTTTTCCAAAGTCACAAGGTAATTTGTGATCCTGCAACTATCCCATTCCATCCATGCCCCACACTCCATCCACTCCCCTCCCACCCTCCACCCCCACTCCATCCACGCCCCCCCACCCTTCACCCCCCCCATTCCATCCACGCCCCCCCCACCCTTCACCCCCCCATTCCATCCACGCCCCCACCCCATCTAAGACACACCCCCCCCACCACCAATTTATACGCATTCCACCAGGGTCAAGAGGCTTCCAGTTTTCATTCACAACTGCTTAATTAACTTTCCTGTGAAAGGACGTTTTTTTCCCCCCTCAGGAATAGCAACCCAAGTCCTACATTTACCCTCCATCCTGACTTGGAGCTAAATCGTCGTTCCTTCACTTGTCGCTGGGTTAAAATCCTGGAACTCCCTCCCTAACAGCACAGTGGGTGTACTTACACCTTGGGGACTGCAGCAGTTCAAACTCAGCACCCACCATCGGTTCAAACAATGCTCCCATCCCGTGAAAAAGAATTCCCAGCTTACCAGGACTTCTGATTTTTGGTAGACGGAGCCAATCGACCTGTCACGACCCCTTCACCCGCTTCCCGCCAAAGCAACACTTTTTAGCCAGGCAGATGCTGAAGCCAGTGGCTTTTTAAAACCGCAGTCCTGCACTGGATAGTCAAACTAGATCATGCGTTCAGGTTCCTGGAGCGAGATTGAACCCTCTGACTCAGCAGTGAGAGTGTGACACACTGCGGTCCAGATTCTCGCTGGGATAGGAACCTCTCTGCCGTGGTGCAAAGATCCGGAAATCATAAATCCTGCTCTTTGACACAGCTCTTCCCATTTTCGGCAGGGCGGGAATGGGGTGCGGCACATTCAAGGCCAGTTACATCATCAGCTATCTCCACAGAAGTGGGGTTTTGGGAAGCCAGAAGTATGAAACCCAAATGTGCCGATTGGAACACGTCTGATCTTTGCGGATTCACTTAATGTACCCCTTTGGATCTGTTCCCCTTGGGAGAGGGAAGGTTCCCTCTAATGGAGGCCAAGTGCCCTTTGGGGTAGGTCAGGTGGTCTTGGGAATTATTAAATGTCTGCATAAATATATGTAAAATTTGCATAAACTCTTTACTGTCAAGCTCATTGGAAATGTCAACAGTCCTGTCAAAGACCTGTCAGGTATGCAAAAGTCCTGCCCTTTTAAATCTTTGAAAAGGTCTCAAGCGTGTTAAAAACAATTTGCTTGCTATTTCACTCTGATTGACATAAGCCTGAGGCCATCCATTACTGGATGACTGCTGCATGTTTGATTTCACAACCATCCATTAGCATAGTGGGATGCCTGCCATTTCACAGTTTGATGATAGCTGCAAGTGATTATAAAACTGTTTGATGTGGCACTATGAATTCCATAGGTTGTTGTTACAAGGAATTGTGCACTTGATTGAATTGTTTGCTGTTATAAGGCTTTATTTAGTTGAAGGAATGGAAATGTAGTAAATGGGTTTTTATGAATACGAATATACAATATAGTATAGTTTGCAATAAACATTTAGAAATTTATTTTTACCTCATCTCTGCATGGGTCCTGAGGTCTGCCCATGGTGGATAGTAGGTGAGGCAGTATTATGATAGGTGTAAGTGCACGGAGTGGTTGGTGAGATGGCATGCGATGGCATGAGTTGGCATTAAATTAACACAGGGACTATAAAGGACAATGCGAGATGGGTGGAGGCAGGTCGATTAGCATGGGTGGTATGAGGAGTTATGGGGATGGTGAGTGGAGCATGGAGGGTGTGAGGGGTTTCGGGTGGATGGGGGCATGAGGTAACATGGGATGGGGCATGGGGAGAGTATCGGGGGGTTTGAGAGCTGGTGCGATGTTTCACGTTTTAAACCTTTACTTTTAAACTTTGTACGCAGCGTCGGAGTTCCGAATCTGGCTTTCCAACCAGCTCCCCTCTTCACTCCTTCCTGGGTTTCCAACCCTGACTTCGAATGCAACACAAGCCCCCAACTTGGGACCAAAAATCCGATGTCCTGGCAGCTATCTTAAAAAAGACCAGGGTTCACGGAACTGGGAATTCTCCCACCTCTGTACGCCCAACATGAAGCAGAAATCTTGGATTTGATTTATAATTGTCACAGGTATTGGGATACAGTGAATAGTATTGTTTCTTGCATGTATACAGATAAAGCATACCATTCATAGAGAAGGAAACAAGAGAGTTCAGAGTGTAGTGTTACAGACATAGCTAGGGTGTGGCGAAAAGTGTGAGGTAGGTCCATTCAAATGTCTGATGGCAGCAGGGAAGAAGCTGTTCTTGAGTTGGTACGTGACCTCAGACTTATATATCTTTTTCCCGACGGAAGAAGGTGGAAGGGAGAATGTCTGGGGTGCGTGGGGTGTTTAATTATGCTGGCTGCTTTTCCGAGGCAACGGGAAGTGTAGACAGAATCAAATCTGGGCCCGAGGCACAGCTAACACTTTCAGAATAAACGGACAAAAACCATCTGACCGTCCAGATCAATCATCCCCCAACTCAACCTCCCACCAGCACCACCCCTCCACCCCACCGCCGCCCCCCTACCCCCCCACCACCACCGTCACATCATCAACTGACTCTTTAACAGCTATCTTCCCTCTCTCGGTAAAATGGTGGGTTTCGACAGTTTAAAACGACCAGAACGGAATGCCATTCAATTGGGAATGACGCTGATCTCCATTCTAAACAAACTGCAATGGCATTTCAGAAAGCTAACCTGAGCACAATTGCATTAACCGAGATTACCTTCTGATTGTGTAATCTAATGAGAGCAATATGAGTTGTCTGCACCCAAAGCCAGTGTTTATTAGATAAAATGATCAATAAGTCAAAGCGATGCATAAGACAGCGAATTAGGCAAAGTCAGCTACCTCTGCTGATCAGCTGGACACCACAACTAACAAAATAAAATTCACCATCGTCCGTAAGTGCCGCCTTTTTCTGTACGTCACTCATATGCCAGCCACAGACATGCTGAAATCATAGCCCAGATTATCTAACTGGGCATCAAGCCCACTGGCAGTGTAAGCAAAAGTCTACCCACACTCCCCCTCAATCTGTTCCCCCACCCCTCCCCACCTCCCAAACACTGATTTGGCCAAAGCTCCTGCCAGCTAGTTAGCTGCCAACTAAATTATAAGATGGAGAGCATATGTTGGCATTGTGAACACCTCCCATTGGAACGCACCCAGGGCCACAGGGAGTAGCCTGCTGCAGCAGGAGGCAACAACTTCCAGAGACCGTAAAGGGCCAGGCTAATTGAAAACTGGCTTGGGAAGCACATTGGAGACCACCTACCTGCTCTGCCGGAAGGCAGGCATTGCCGGTTATTATAGAATGGTTCAGCAGAGAAGGGGGCCCTTCGGCCCGCAGTGCCCCTTCCACCTCTTTGAAAGAGGTTGGTCCCACTCCCTTGCTCTTTCTCCATAGCGCTGCTATTTCTCCAAAAGCAGCAGTGCAAGTATTGTTGGAACAGGCAAGGCAGGCAGGAGAGACAATGTTAGGTAAGATATAACACAAGCCCACCCTACTCCCACCCCCTACCCTAAAGGGATCTGCTCAGACCAGTGGAAGACAGTGCTCGACCAGCCATATCCAATTCAATGTTCCCATGCATGGGCAGTTGAGTACCATAAAAACTTCAATGATCTTGGCTAGTCAAGCAAGGTAAGTGGAGCCAGTCACACGTTCTCAGAATTCAATGAACCAAGCGTACCTAACTCCTCTGAAGTTTGTTACTAAGGAGAAAGCCCAGAGCCCTTCATCCCTTCATTTGGAAATGTACCTTTCCTCACAGCCATGCATACAAACCCATAGCCCCACACTGTATATCATCACTTGGCTTACCCCTGTCATCAACCACATTGGGGTTGCCATGCCGACTCTCTGGTTGGATTGTAGCTCATAACAACCAGAGGTCATTCTTTTTGATTTGATTTATTATTATCACATATATTAGTAAACAGTGAAAAGTATTGTTTCTTGCGCTGTACAGACAAAGCATACCGTTCACAGAGAAGGAAACGAGAGAGTGCAGAATGTGGTATTAGAGTCAAAGCTAGGGTGTAGAGAAAGGTCAACTTAGTGCAAGGTAGGTCCATTTAAAAGTCTGATGGCAGCAGGGACGAAGCTGTTCTCGAGTCGGTTGGTACGTGACCTCAGACTTTCGTATCTTTTTCCCGACAGAAGAAGGTGGAAGAGAGAATGTCCGGGGTGCATGGCGTCCTTGATTATGCTGACTGCTTTTCCGAGGTAGCAGGAAGTGTAGACAAAGTCAATGGATGGGAGGCTGGTTTGCGTGATGGACTGGGCTTCATTCACGACCTTTTGTAGTTCCTTGCGGTCTTGGGCAGAGCAGGAGCCATACCAAGCTGTGATACAACCAGAAAGAATGCTTTCTATGGTGCATCTGTAAAAGTTGGTGAGAGTCGTAGCGGACATGCCAAATTTCCCTAGCCTTCTGAGAAAGAAAAGGTAGGTAGAGGTATTCTCTCTTCTTGAATTATTTTGAAGAGACTTAATACCAGTCACCGACATATAAAAGGTGACGGAATCCCAAGCCCCTCCCTCTCTTACAGGGAGGAAGGTTCGAAACTCCTGGAGAGACAGGCAACACTGGGATTTGGAGACAGGAACTAAAGTGCTGGAAAGGGCGGCACGGTGGCACAATGGTTAGCACTGCTGCCTCCCAGGGCCAAGGTTCTGGGTTCAATTCCTGGCTTGGGTCACTGTCTGTGCGGAGTCTGCACGTTCTCCCCATGTCTGCGTGGGTTTCCTCCGGGTGCTCCGCTCTCCTCCCACAGTCCGAAAGACGTGCTGGTTCGGGGCATTGGCCATGCTAAATTCTCCCTCAGTGTACCCGAACAGGCACTGGAGTAACTTCATTGCAGTGTTAATGTAAGCCTAATTGTGACACTAATAAACAAACATAAGTACTCAGCAGGTCTGGCAGTGTCAGCAGAGAGAGAAAAACAGAGTTGTGAAACATTTTGAAGTGAATATGACTCTTCTTCAGAACTAAGGCAGGATCATCAAAGCTTTTGTTCCTTTGTTACCGTATTGTTCGCCATGTCATCCTGGGCACACGACTTCCCAAAACACTCATGCCAATCCTTCTTTAGAAAGCCACACAAATCCAGATATTACATAGAAACATAGAAACCCTACAGATCAGAAGGAGGCCATTTGGCCCATCGCACCTGCACCAACAACAATCCCACCCAGGCCCTATCCCGGTAATCCCACTTATTTAACCTGCTAGTCTCTCCAACCTACACATCCCGGCTCACTAAGGGGCAATTTAGCATGGCCAATCCACCTAACCCGCACATCTTTGGAGTGTGGGAGGAACACAGTAAGAAGTTTAACAACACCAGGTTAAAGTCCAACAGGTTTATTTGGTAGCAAAAGCCACAAGCTTTCGGAGCCTTAAGCCCCTTCTTCAGGTGAGTGGGAATTCTGTTCACAAACAGGGCATATAAAGACACAAACTCAATTTACAGAATAATGGTTGGAATGCGAATACTTACAGCTTATCAAGTCTTTAAGATACAAACAATGTGAGTGGAGAGAGCATTAAGACAGGTTAAAGAGACGTGTATTGTCTCCAGACAGGACAGCCAGTGAGACTCTGTAGGTCCAGGCAAGCTGTGGGGATTACAGATAGTGTGACATGAACTCAATATCCCGGTTGAGGCCGTCCTCATGTGTGCTTGCCTGGACCTGATGGATGGTGTTCTCACGTGAGACGATGGCATCCGTGTCGATGATTTGGCACGTCTTGCAGCGGTTGCTGTGGCAGGGTTGTGTGATGTCGTGGTCACTGTACTCCTGAAGGCTGGGTAGTTTGCTGCAGACAATGGTTTGTTTGAGGTTGTGCGGTTGTTTGAAGGCAAGAAGTGAGGGTGTGGGGATGGCCTTGGCGAGATGTTCAGCTTCATCAATGACATGTTGAAGGCTCCGGAGGAGATGTCGTAGCTTCTCCGCTCCGGGGAAGTACTGAACGACTGGTACTCTGTCCACCGTGTTTGTCTTCTGAGGAGGTCGGTGCGGTTTTTCGCTGTGGCGCGTCGGAACTGTCGATCGGTGAGTTGAGCGCCATATCCTGTTGTTATGAGGGCATCTTTCAGCGTCTGGAGGTGTCTGTTGCGGTCCTCCTCATCCGAGCAGATCCTGTGTATTCGGAGGGCTTGTCCGTAGGGGATGGCTTCTTTAACGTGTTTAGGGTGGAAGCTGGAGAAGTGGAGCATCGTGAGGTTATGCGTGGGTTGCAGTACAGTGAGCTGCTGAGGTGACCATCCTTAATGGAGATGCGTGTGTCCAAGAATGTAACCAATTCCGGAGAGTAGTCCATGGTGAGTCTGATGGTGGGATGGAACTTGTTGATGTCATCATATAGTTGTTTCAGTGATTGTTCGCCATGAGTCCAAAGGAAGAAAATGTCATCGATGTATCTACTGTATAGCATCGGTTGAAGGTCCTGTGCGGTGAAGAAGTCTTGTTCAAACCTGTGCATGAAGATGTTGGCATATTGAGGTGCGAATTTGGTCCCCATGGCTGTTCCGTGTGTCTGGATGAAGAACTGGTTGTTGAAGGTGAAGACATTGTGGTCCAGAATGAAGCGGATGAGTTGTAAAATTGCATCTGGAAACTGGCAGTTGTCGGCGTTGAGTACTGAGGCAGTTGCAGTTGTAACCCCCACAACTTGCCTGGACTTGCAAAATCTCACTGGCTGTCCTGTCTGGAGACAATACACATTCTTTAACCTGTGCTTAATGCTCTCTCCACTCACATTGTCTGTACCTTTAAGACTTGATTAGCTGTAAAGACTCGCATTCCAATCATTATTCATTATTCTGTAAATTGAGTTTGTGTCTTTTTCTGCCCTGTTTGCTGTTTGTTAGCAGATCTCCCACTCACCTGACGAAGGAGCAGCGCTCCGAAAGCTAGTGGCGTTTGCTACCAAATAAACCTGTTGGAATTTAACCTGGTGTTGTTAGACTCCTTACTGAGCTTTTAAAATGCCAGGACTCTGAGCAGTCACACTAAATGGCAGAAAATGATAGTCTGTTCTTTTTGTGTTTGTAACATTGAGTGTGCTCTCGGTTTGAAGTTTGTGATTTGGCATCACTGCTCAATGTGCGGCAGTGGGAGGTGGATAGGAGCGCAGGGGGCAGGGGTGGAAGAGGGAATATTGCTGCATCAGCAAGCTTTGCCAGGCTTCTTTTGAGAAGACTGAAGAGCTTCCAAAATGACAATGTGAACCAGGGACAGGTTTGAATTACTCTTGCCGGAACTTAATTCATCGCCTCACGGAATAAGTTGGCGGCCAGGCCCACATGGGAGTGGCGATGTCTTGGTCTCCCGGCAACAGTAAAACTTCCACCAATTAAATCGGAGAGTGGGAGGGCTTTCGGGAATTTTAGACTCAGATCAAGTGTGAGATGATAAAATCTCTAAGGTGAAGAAGGAGGCCATCCGGCCTAGCAAGGCTGGACCAACAACAATTCCGCCCAATCATACCCCCATAACCTCACATATTTACCTTGTTAGTCCCCCTGACACTAAGGGGCAGTTTAGCATGGCCAATCAACCTAACCCACACATGAGAGAGGAAATTGGAGCACCCGGAGGAAATCCACGCAGACACGGGGAGAATGTGCAAACTCCACACAGTCATCCAAGGCCGGAACTCACTCTCACCAACTTTTACAGATGCACCATAGAAAACATTCTTTCTGGTTGTATCACAGCTTGGTATGGCTCCTGCTCTGCCCAAGACCACAAGGAACTATAAAAGATCATGAATGTAGCCCAATCCATCACGCAAACCAACCTCCCATCCATTGACTCTGTCTACACTTCCCGCTGCCTCGGAAAAGCAGCCAGCATAATTAAGGACCTCACACACCCCGAACATTCTCTCTTCCACCTTCTTCCATTGGGAAAAAGATACAAAAGTCTGAGGTACCAAGAACAGCTTCTTCCCTGCTGCCATCAGACTTTTGAATGGACCTATCTCGCATTAAGCTGATCTTTCTCTACACCCTTGCTATGACTGTAACACTACATTCTGCACTCTCTCATTTCCTTCTCCATGAATGGTATGCTCCGTCTGTATAGCGCACAAGAAACAACACTTTTCACTGTATGCTGATACATGTGACAATAATAAATCAAATCAAATCAAAAACCCAGGCTTGTGATACTGTGAGGCAGCAGTGCTAACCACTGTGCCACATGCCGCCCTAATCAGATGGAATGTCTGGTCTTGTCAGCTTGGATCTGGTATGTCCTGTCTGGGGACCATGCCTTGGATTGAATTGGTTTTTGGGGCAAGCAAGGAGATGGTTTCGGGGTTTGCTGTGCCCGTCCTGTGCATTGAAAGAATACATTTTTTTAAAACTCTCTGGTGGCACTAACAGGATGTCAATTCAATTCATTACTGAACAATTGAGGCCCAATAGCCCCAAGCCCACACAAGGCGGCGGGACAGGCTTCCACCAGGGTCCACCCCGGGATAGACCCACGATTCATCTCCCCGGTCTATTAAAGAGATCACACGGTGAGGTGGGAACACATTGGGTGCTCACTTCCAGATAATTGGCGCAGAGCCTTGTAGTGCCCCTGAGACACTCAGCAAACCACATCATGTTTATCAGCGGCCTCAAGTGCCCGATTGAGTGGCCTGGCACTGAGGGGTGCAGGGCTGCTGGAATCCAATCCCCCTGGCCCTCGCCTCCGAACCAACCCCCTGCCATCCCCTCCCTCCATATGCAATCCCCCTCCTGCTCTCACGCAGCTTGGGTTTGGGTTCCCTTGGTGATGCCAAGGCTCTGGTGGGTACATTGCCGACAGCTTCCACCAGTCCCGGTGGCGTTGAAGGCAATAACAAGCTGCAGGCCTCGATTGGCTGGCAGCTCTCAGCAGGGTGGGACTTTCACCGCCCATGGTCCGGAATCCTGGGAAAAACCCAAAACTGATCTCTCCAGTATATTGGAGGGAGGATCAGGCAGTGAGGTGTAAACACATTGAGTTCCCATTCAGGCTTGTAGTGCACCTGAAGCAGAATAGGAAACAATGTGAGCTTAGGTTCCTGACTTCAGCGCAAGATAAGGTGACAGTCCCACAATACAGCTGGATCACTACTTCAGCAGTGTGTACCAAGAGAGTGGGTACTGAATGCGGGGGCATCAGTCCGATTTAAAAATAATTTGGGCATCCCAATCTTTACCCCGCCCCCAGGTTAGCAAAATGCCCGTGACACACAACCAATCAGCGGCCTTCCATTTAAATTGTCTCCCAAAAATATACGAAGGATTTTTTTTTTATTCGTTCGCAGGACACGGGCATTTCTAGCTGGCCAGCATTTATTGCCCATCCCTAGTTGCCCTTGTTAAGAGAGTCAACCACATTGCTGTGGCTCCGGAGTCACATGTAGGCCAGACCAGGTAACGATGGCAGATTTCCTTCCCTAAAGGACATTAGTGAACCAGATGGGTTTTTCCGACAATTGCAATGGTTTCATGGTTATCAGTAGATTCTTAATTCCAGATTTAAAAAATTGAATTCAAATTTCACCATCTGCCGTGGCAGGATTTGAACCGGGGTCCCCAGAACATTAGTTGAGTTTCTGGATTTGTAGTCTAGCAATAATAGGCCTTCGCCTACCCGTTGTCTGTTGTGTAGAAGCAAGTCTCCGAACTTTGCCATCAGCCCGAGGTGTCAGGGAGGAGGACTTTTGCAGAGATGGCTATGAATGTGATTACCTAAGTTGTGTACTTCACAGTGACTGGCTCATTGCCAAGGGTCCATCTGATTTCTCTCATTTCCTTACTCCAGGGATCCTTTACAAATGTGTAGATTGTTAGGCCACTTCAGAGGGCATTAAGAACAACTACATGTGGTCCTTTGCTGTAAAGGATGTTGGCGACTTTGTTTCCTTTGTCTGGCGTCTTTTATAGTCATGTTCCAGGTGCTACGAATTTCACAGCTTACCACTAGGAATGTGAAACTGTGACATCTGTTTGCAAGTTCAGTAGCGCAGGCACCACATTATCATACGCATAGGCAAAGCTCAAGTTCAAATAACTTAATAAAACAGAAAAGAAGTTGTAGTTATAAATTGCCTTACATATCCTCATTTGATTTGATTTATTATTGTCACATGTATTAACATACAGTGAAAAGTATTGTTTCTTGCGTGCTATGCAGACAATGCATACCATTCATAGAGAAGGAAACAAAAAAGTGCAGCATGTAGTGTTACAGTCATAGCTAGGGTGTAGAGAAAGATCAACTTAATGCAAGGTAGGTCCATTCAAAAGTCTGACAGCAGCAGGGAAGAAGCTGTTTTGAGTCGGTTGGCACGTGACCTCAGACTTTTGTATCTTTTTCCCAACGGAAGAAGGTGGAAGAGAGAATGTCCGGGGTGCGTGGGGTCCTTAATTATGCTGGCTGCTTTGCCGAGGCAGCGGGAAGTGTAGACAGAGTCAATGGATGGGAGGCTGGTTTGCATGATTGACTGGGCTACATTCACGACCTTTTATAGTTCCTTGCGGTCTTAGGCTGAGCAGGAGCTATACCAAGCTGTGATACAACCAGAAATAATGCTTTCTATGGTGCATCTGTAAATGTTGGTGAGAGTTGTAGCTGACATGCCAAATTTCCTTAGTCTTCTGAGAAAGCAGAGGTGTTGGTGGGCTTTCTTAACTATAGTGTCGGCATGGGGGGGACCAGGGCAGGTTTTTTGTGATCTGGACACCTAAAAACTTGAAGCTCTCGACCCTTTCTACTTCGTCCCCATTGATGTAGACAGGGGCATGTTCTCCTTTACGCTTCCTGAAGTCAATGACAATCTCCTTTGTTTTGTCGACATTGAGGGAGAGATTATTGTTGCTGCATCAGTTCACCAGATTCTCTGTAAAAAACATCCCAAAGGCTTTACAACAAATGATTTATTTATCAAGTGCAGCCAATGGTTTTCATGTGGACAAAAGCTGCAGCTATTTTATTTGCCCCATAAGAAGCAAGTTATATTCCAGTTAACGTATATATCGTCCACGTTGGTCGGTGAGTAAATGTTGGTCAGACGCTGGAAGATCTCATTCTTTGAATACAGTCACTAAATCTTTTATAATAATCAAACAGGAAAACAGAATCGCGCTCTAATGCCCCGTCTAATAAACAGAACACAGTTCAACTTTTGTATAGAACCATAGAAACATAGAATCCCCACAGTGCAGAAAGAGGCCATTCAGCTCATTGAGACTGCACTGACCCTTCAAAAGAACATCCTATCCAGGCCCTCGCCTCCGCCCTAACCCTATAACCCCGTGCATTTACTGTGGCTAATCCCCCGAATCTACACATCTTGGGCACTAAGGGCCAATCCACCTAACTTGTACATCTTTGGACACTAAAGGGAAATTTAGCATAGCCAATCCATTTAACTTACACATCTTTGCACACTAAGGGGCAATTTAGCACGGCCAATCTACCTAACCCACACATCTTTGGACACCAAGGGGCATGGCCAATCCACCTAACCTACACATCTTTGGACACTAAGGGGCAATTTAGCATGGTCAATCCACGTAACCTATACATCTCTGGACTTACACATGTACCACTTACTGAACACCAGTCTAGATTTTGTGTTCATATTCCAATTAGCCCAGTCAGCAGTAAAGAAAATAAATTGACTACCAAAATCCCATAAATATTTACATACATTAGCAATATCGAGCCTTTTTCCAATTCTAAAATGTGACAATCTGTCACACGCGTGAAGCCTGCTCTTACACCTTTTTGCTTAGAACAGAAGGAGGCACACGACAACACTTGCTATATCACAGCAAGAACTGTCTTTGGAACAAAAAAAATCATTTATTGTACAGATCCAAGTCTGTCAGCATTAACTTGTAAAACTGGTATCAAACAAACATTCTCCTGCCTGGGTTCCATAAGTGTTCCACTGTACCTGTGCTTCTCAAAATGTTGTTGGAAGGACCTCTTTTCCAATGGATTGGTAATCACAGATTAAATAATACTACATAATATTCAGAATATGAATGTACTGCTTGTAAAGTGTGTTTAATAATCTATGAATTTTTAGCTGCTGCTAATTCGAATGTCAACAACAGGAAATTCTGCTCTAACGTGGCTGGAAATACATTTTACATTCCCACCAAAAGATCTACAATTCTACAATCACACCATAAAACTTGAGAATAACAGAAAGTAGAAATAGTTCCTGCTTGTAGTGTAAAGAGTTGATGCTAATTATGTAAATATATATTGTAGGTCATCAGGGTGCAAGGTCACATTACTCAGTATGCTGAGTTCCATGCAGAGACTTGTGCTAAACCTGTACTGTACATTGTTAGTATCATGTTCAATAAACCACAGCCTTGCCCCAGCATCATCTATAAATCACACCATGAATAGAGAATCCCTATAGTACAGAAAGAGGCTATTCAGCCCATTGTGTCTGCTCTGTCTGTCCAAAAGAGCATCGTATCCAGGCCCTCCCCCAACCCCGTCCTATTCCCATAACCCTACGATTTACCATGGCTAATCCACCTAACCTACATACCTTTGGATACTAAGGGGCAATTTAGCATGGTCAATCCACCTAACCTGCACATCTTTGGACACTAAGGGACACTTTAGCATGGCCAATCCACCCAACCTACACATCTTTGGACTGTGGGAGGAAACTGGAGCACCCGGAGGAAACCCATGCAGGCATGGGGAGAACATGCAGACTCCACATAGACAGTGACCCGAAGTTGGAATTGAGCCTGGGCCCCTGGCGTTGTGAGGCAGCAGTGCTAATCATTATGCCATCGTGATGCCCAAATATCATCTGAGACCCACAATGATAATCACAAATGGTGATAGTGGAAAACACAAGAGCCCAGCAACTTGAAGAATTGGCAAGAGAAAGGACTGCGGGACAAGGACAGCGCAGGAAAATAGCCAACTAAACTCGAGTAAAGGCCACAGGGATGGGTCCCAGGTGTGTGGGGCAGCACTGCTAACCATTGTGCCACCGTGCCACCCTTCCTGCAACACTCAACATTGCACCACATTGCCCACCCAGGCGAGACTGCGAACCCAATGCAGCGCTGCATTTGTGGGGGCTGTACTGCACTGCTGCCCCCTGCCTTACACCAAGTCTGCCTCCAGCTACCAAACACTCACTTACCCTCATCTCCAGCATAGCACCCTCCCAAGAGTAATTACAAACTGTACAGCTCCCAAGATGCAACAGGGGCTTTTATCCCCTCGGTGCTAACCATCATAAATCATTATCCAATTAGTCCTATTTGAAAATAATTGTGCCGTGGCACTGCTTATTTCAGAGGCACCCTGGCACGTCTCGTCTGAGAGCCATTAGATGAGGAAACCAGCCCGACATATAAACTTACAAACACAGAACTGCTAACGTAAGTCCATCCCTCTCAACTTATTTTCTGTCTCACCATGGCTGCCGCACCAAAGCAACTCTATCCTTATTGGGTTAATCTTGGTTCAGCAGTAGCACGCTCATCTCTGGAGTCAAAAGGCCATGGTTCAATGGCCTCTTGAGTACAAACTGGGGTCCAAGTGCGGCACTATCAGGGCATCACCTTTTGGATCAGACATTCGACCTTCTCGGTCTTTTGCGGTGACGATATGGTGTAATTCAAGTGTCCTGGCAAACACTTAACCCCCAACCGACATCAGGATCATCATTCACTGACAGGTTTCATTGCAACTTTAAAAAAAAAGCACTTAATTGACCACAAAGAGCTTTGGGGAGTCCTGAGATCATTAAAGGCATAATATGCAAACAAGATTACTTCCTATTGCGTTTGTCATATGCATACATTATAATGATAGACATGGGTACATCCCATTCTAGACACTATGAGCAACTTGTAGATGACTCATTTAACTGGCTGTGGAAAGATTCTACAAACATTTCCCCATTAAAGCACTTCAAGCAAAAGGCCAACATATGCATCTGAATTTACAATCTGCCCTATTCAACCATCATATTTCCATATTCCTGTATCATTTAATGTATTGCAAAGCACTGGAGAATATCCATAGCCCACAAGAAACAATAGTTTTCACTGTATCCCAATACATGTGACAATAATAAATCAAATCAAGTCAAAAAAGTTCTCATATTCTAATATGCCAGCTGGTAATTAATTGTTAGAGATTTTTTTTTAAACTGTAAAAAGATTGACAGTAACTTTGAGTGTTTGAATTTGTTTCCTGTTTTTGCTTTTACTTTATTTGGAAATTAATCTCATTGCTTTGCTATTAATCTCATTTGTCTTCATTGTCCTCTCATTTTACCTTACCCATGTGAGTCTGCAGGTGCAGCTTCAAGCCCATCTCCAGGAATTAAACACATCAGCCTCTACGCCACTGTTGGGAGGAGTACTGCAGGGAAAAAGGAAGTGCCAACTTTTGGGAGAGGTGTAAACCAAAAGTCCCACAAGCCCGTTTAGCTGGAGTGCAAATGACCCCGTGGCGCTGCTAACAGAAGGACAGGGAGTCATTGGAGGGGACTGGATAGCATTCCTCCCTCGGCCGCCATCCTTCGACAGACAGCATTTGCTGTTGGTGAGACTTGGCTCAGTTAAAAATGACTACAGTTCAAAACTAAATGATCAATTTTTGCATATTGGGATGCCCTGGGGACACAAGGTGCAATATAAAAATAAATTCTTTCCTTGAAGCTATTAGGACCATAAGATGTAGAATCATAGAATCATAGAAACCCTACAGTGCAGAAAGAGGCCATTTGGCCCATCGGGTCTGCACCGACCACAATCCCACCCAGGCCCTACCCCCATATCCCTACACATTTACCTGCTAATCCCTCTAACCTACGCATCTCAGGACGCTAAGGGGCAATTTTAGCATGGCCAATCAACCTAACCCGCACATCTTTGGACTGTGGGAGGAAACCGGAGCACCCGGAGGAAACCCACGCAGACACGAGGAGAATGTGCAAACTCCACACAGACAGTGACCCAAGCCGGGAATCGAACCCAGGTCTCTGGAGCTGTGAAGCAGCAGTGCTAACCACTGTGCTACCGTGCCGCCCCATTCGGCCCATTGAGTCTGCTCAGCCATTCAATAAGATCATGACCGAACTGATGTGGTAATCCTCAATTCCACTTTCCCGCCTTATCCCTGTAATGACCTCAGCGAGGCCCATGAGGTAGGCCTCTTGGAGTACGTGCTCCCTGATTGAGGTAATGATTGCCTGTCCAATCAGGGAGTCTCAACCTGTGTATATAATTAGGAGTGTCGTGTCCACTAGCACTCCGGATTCTGACTTTTACCTGAAGCACTCTTAGGAGTGGAGTTAAGTTTGTAAATAAAGGGAATCGGATGAAGGGACACCGGCCTCTGAGGAGTTATTGCAACCTCCATAACCCTAGTTCCCTTCTTGTTGTTCCTACTTCCAAAGTGTCAAAATGTGACACTGTAACATTGTAAGAAATACCAGTTGCAATATATTAACAAGGATGTCCTATTGTTATTTATTTATGGTGAACAGGAGTCAGCAAATGCCTGACAAATTAGATAAGAGCCATCAGCATTATTTAAAAGCAGTGTAACACCATTAAGGTCACAGTCATTGAGGAAACTTTGATCCCAAAGTAATTTACTTTGGCTCCAGCAGCCAAATTGAAAGCTTGTCGAATTGGGTTCGGCCCAAGTTCCTGATCAGATAGCGCTCATTGCTTTAACTCCCATCTTTTCCTTCAGATTCAAATGGATGGTGTCAAAGGAGTTGTTTGACAGCCAAACAAACCAACTGGAGTCAAGCTGCTTTAATATTGGCTTTGTAAAAAAAAAAGGTAGATTCCATAATTCCAATTCCAGGTGTTTATTTCGGCTGTTAAACCTGGTTTCTGTAGACCAGCAGTAGACTCATTATCTCCTGGAGTCGGGGCATCTGGGATTTAACGTAATACACCAGCCCCTTTTTGGATCAATGTCACCGAGACCTTCTCGGTTCCATTCAGGTTCAAAAGGATGCCACTGGTTCCAACTGGCCAAAAGGTTTACTTGGGGAATTCAATCGGAATAGTTATTCCGTGGCACAGATGTTGATCCAAGCTCTGTATATCAATTTCAATGTACATGCAGAGTTCCATTCACTGTTCAATAGTAGTTTAACAGTAAAGAAAGAACTGGCTACCCTAACTCTTTCCCACCTTTGGAGTGCAGATCCAGTTGGAGTTGCCAACACCCCAAGATTGGCCTGGAACATAGAACATAGAACATAGAACATTACAGCGCAGAACAGGCCCTTCGGCCCACGATGTTGCACCGACCAGTTAAAAAAAAACTGTGACCCTCCAACCTAAACCAATTTCTTTTCGTCCATGAACCTATCTACGGATCTCTTAAACGCCCCCAAACTAGGCGCATTTACTACTGATGCTGGCAGGGCATTCCAATCCCTCACCACCCTCTGGGTAAAGAACCTACCCCTGACATCGGTTCTATAACTACCCCCCCTCAATTTAAAGCCATGCCCCCTCGTGCTGGATTTCTCCATCAGAGGAAAAAGGCTATCACTATCCACCCTATCTAAACCTCTAATCATCTTATATGTTTCAATAAGATCCCCTCTTAGCCGCCGCCTTTCCAGCGAAAACAATCCCAAATCCCTCAGCCTCTCCTCATAGGATCTCCCCTCCATACCAGGCAACATCCTGGTAAACCTCCTCTGCACCCTCTCCAAAGCCTCCACATCCTTCCTGTAATGTGGGGACCAGAACTGCACACAGTACTCCAAGTGCGGCCGCACCAGAGTTGTGTACAGTTGCAACATAACGCTACGACTCCTAAATTCAATCCCCCTACCAATAAACGCCAAGACACCATATGCCTTCTTAACAACCTTATCTACTTGATTCCCAACTTTCAGGGATCTATGCACACATACATCTAGATCCCTCTGCTCCTCCACACTATTCAAAGTCCTCCCGTTAGCCCTATACTCAACACATCTGTTATTCCTACCAAAGTGAATTACCTCACACTTCTCCGCATTAAACTCCATCCGCCACCTCTCGGCCCAACTTTGCAACCTGTCTAAGTCTTCCTGCAAACTACGACACCCTTCCTCACTGTCTACCACACCACCGACTTTGGTGTCATCAGCAAATTTGCTAATCCACCCAACTATACCCTCATCCAGATCATTAATAAATATTACAAACAGCAGTGGCCCCAAAACAGATCCCTGAGGTACACCACTTGTAACCGCACTCCATGATGAATATTTACTATCAACCACCACCCTCTGTTTCCTATCCGCTAGCCAATTCCTGATCCAATTTCCTAGATCACCCCCAATCCCATACATCTGCATTTTCTGCAGAAGCCTACCATGGTGAACCTTATCAAACGCCTTACTAAAATCCATATATACCACGTCCACTGCCTTGTCCCCATCCACCTCCTTGGTCACTTTCTCAAAAAACTCAATAAGGTTAGTAAGGCACGACCTACCTGCCACAAAACCATGCTGACTATCACCTATCAATTCATTACTCTCCAAATAACTATAAATCCTATCCCTTATAATTTTTTCCAACATCTTGCCGACAACAGAAGTGAGACTCACCGGTCTATAATTCCCGGGGAAGTCTCTGTTCCCCTTCTTAAACAATGGGACAACATTCGCTAACCTCCAATCTTCTGGTACTATACCAGAGGCCAACGACGACCTGAAGATCAGAGCCAGAGGCTCTGCAATCACTTCTCTTGCCTCCCAGAGAATCCTTGGATAAATCCCATCCGGACCAGGGGATTTATCTATTTTCAGACCCTCCAGAATATCCTGCACATCCTCCTTATCAACTGTAATACTGTCTATTCTACTCCCTTGCAACCCAGTGTCCTCCTCAGCTATATTCATGTCCCCTTGCGTGAACACCGAAGAGAAATATTGGTTCAATGCTTCACCAATCTCCTCCGGTTCCACACATAACTTCCCTCTGCCATCTATAACTGGCCCTAAACTTGCCCTAACCAACCTTCTGTTCTTGACATACCTATAGAACGCCTTAGGATTCTCTTTAACCCTATCCGCCAAAGTCTTCTCATGTCCCCTTTTAGCCCTTCTAAGCTCGCTCTTCAACTCCCTCTTAGCCAATCTAAAGCTTTCTAGTGCACTACCCGAGTGCTCACGTCTCATCCGAACATAAGCCTCCTTTTTCTTTTTAACCAACAAAGAAACTTTTTTGGTGCACCACGGTTCCCTAGCCCTACCAATTCCTCCTTGCCTGACAGGGACATACCTATCACAGACTCGCAGTAGCTGCTCCTTGAAAAAACTCCACATGTCGGACGTTCCCAGTCCCTGTAATCTCCTAGTCCAACCTATGTTTCCTAATTCTCTCCTAATAGCCTCATAATTACCCTTCCCCCAGCTAAAACCACTGGCCCGAGGTTCATGCCTATCCCTTTCCATCACTAAGGTGAACGTAACCGAATTGTGGTCACTATCACCAAAATGCACACCAACTTCCAAGTCTAGCACCTGGTCTGGCTCATTTCCCAGCACCAGATCCAATATAGCCTCACCTCTAGTTGGCCTGTCTACATACTGAGTCAAAAAACCTTCCTGCACGCTTTGAACAAAAACTGACCCCTCTAACGAGCTAGAGCTATAACAATTCCAGTCAATATTAGTCAAGTTAAAATCCCCCATAACAATTGCCCTATTACTTTCACTCCTAAGCAGGATTGACTCCGCAATCCTTTCCTCAACCTCTCTAGAACTTTTAGGAGGTCTATAAAAGACTCCCAACAGGGTGACCTCTCCTCTCCTATTTCTAATCTCCGCCCATACTACCTCAACAGATAAGTCCTCATCAAACCTCCTCTCTGACACTGTGATACAATCTCTGACCAATAATGCTACCCCTCCCCCTCTTCTACCTCCTTCCCTACTTCGACTAAAACATTTGAACCCCGGGACCTGCAGCATCCATTCCTGCCCCTGCTCTATCCATGTCTCTGAAATAGCCACAACATCGAAGTCCCAGGTACTGATCCACGCTGCAAGTTCACCCACTTTATTGCGAATACTCCTGGCATTGAAGTATACACATTTCAAACCCTGCTCCACCCCACCTCTGCAATGCCGTGCATTGCAGTCCCCATCCATGCATCCCTCACTTTCAGCCCCACTACTCAGGATCCCTCCCCCCCCCCGAATCAGTTTAAACCTCCCTGCATGGCCTTAGCAAATTTACCCCCCAGGATATTGGTCCCCTTCTGATTAAGGTGTAGACCATCCTTCTCATAGAGGTCACACCTTCCCCAGTACGAGCCCCAATTGCTTAAGTAATTTTCCTGGAGTCTCCAGGAATTGAAGATCAATCTCCAGTACCTTCCAAACCCAAGATCACTTCCATCCAGAAGGACTAGGGCAGCAGATACATGGGAACACCACCACCTGCAAGTTCCCCTCCAAGCCACTCACCATCCTTACATGGAAATACATCACCATTCCTTCACAGTCGCTGGGTCAAAATCCTGCAATTCCCTCCCTACCGGTATTGTGGGTCAACCCACAGAACATGGACTGCAGCGATTCAAGAAGGCAGCTCACCACCACCTTGTCAAGGGCAACTAGGGATGGGAAATAAATGCTGGCCAGCCAGCGACGCCCATGTCCCACGAATGAATAAAAAAAACACTGCTATGCGCAACTCTGGTGAAAAATCATTTAAAAAGATAATTTTTCAAATCATTTTATTTGAACATTTTCTCTTTAGCAGTTATAAAAACATTGAAAATCGTTGGGAGGGCTGGGGAATTGGGGGGGGGAGGGGGGGGCCTTAGGCTAGCAGTCAAATATCATTAATTAGCTAATGAGCCTTTGAGCTTTCCAATTGGTGTAGGAAGGTTGTGCGTTAGCCCATGAATTGGGAGAGCGTGGGGGAATGTCATGCGATGTAACCTCCAGGCGGCACGGTGGTTAGCACTGCTGCCTCACAGCGCCAGGGATATGGGTTCGATTCCCAGCTTGGGTCACTATCTGTGTGGAGTCTGCACATTCTCCCTGTGTCTGCGTGGGTTTCCTTCAGGTGCTCCAGTTTCCTCTCACAGCCCAAAAATGTGTGGGTTAGGTAGATTGGCCATGGTAAATTGCCCCTTAGTGTCAGGGGGACCAGCTAGGGTAAATGCATGGGTTTACGGGAATAGGGCCTGGGTGGGATTGTGCTCAGTGCAGACTCAATGGGCTGAAAGGCCTCCTTCTGCACTGTAGGATTCTATGATTCTATGATCGCAGTTGGCAACCCAAGTGCAGGGAGTCTTCAAAGCTTCAGTTTAAAACAAGTTATTTTGGCACCTGTTAGTCTTAGAGTCATACCGTACAGGAGAGGCCCTTTGGCCCATTGAGTGTGCAGCAACAAAACTGCACTAAATCAGCACAAATCCCATTTTCCAGCATTAGCTCATAGCCCTGAATGTTATGACATTTTGAGTGCCCATCCACATACTTTTAAAGGTTTCCTGCCTCTACTACCCTCCCGGGCAGCACGTTCCAGATTCCCACCACCCTCTGGAAGAAAAGATTTTTCCTCAGATCCCTTCTAAATCTCCTGCCCCTTGCCTTAAAATTATGCTCCTTCATTACTGACCTTTCAATTAAGGGGAACAGCTGCTTCCTATTCACCCTGTCCATACCCCTCATCATCTTTAACACCTCAATCAGGTCCCCCTCAGCCTGCTCTGCTCTGAAGAAAACAACCCAAGCCTATTCAGCCTCTCTTCATAACTCAAATGCTCCATCCTAGGCAACATCCTGGTCAATCTCCTCTGCACCCTCTCCAGTGCAATCACCTCCTTTCTATAGTGAGGCGAACAGAACCGAACACAATACTCCAGCTGTGGTCTAACCAAAGTTTGCACAGCTCCAACATAACCTCCCTGCTTTTATAGTCGTGGCTTTGGAAGCTGCTGCCTAAGGAGCCTTGGTGAGTTCCTGCAGTGCATCTTGTAAATGGTACACATGTCAGTGGTGGAGGGATTGTTTGTGGAAGGGATAGCAATCAAGTGGGCTGCTTTGTCCTGAAGTGTCTCGAGTGTTGTTGGAGCTGCACCCATCCAGGCAAGTATTCCATCACACTCCTGACTTGTGCCTTGTAGATGGTGGGCTGGCTTTGGGAAGTCAGGAGGGGAGTTACTCACCGCAGGATACCTAGCCTTTGATGTACTGTGGTAGTGACAGTATTTATATGGCTAGTCCAGTTCAGTTTCTGGTCAATGGTAACCCCCAGAATGTTGATAGTGGGGGACTCAATGGTGTTAATGCCATTGAAGGGGAAATGGTTGGATTCTCTGGTTGGAGGTGGTCATTGCCTGGCCCTTCCTGTGGTGAAGTATAATGCAAAACCTGAGAGCAAGAGATATATCTCTGTGATTTTCCTGTGATCATTTTACATTTCTACAATTTTCGTATCCACACCCCTCACCTAATCGTCACCACAAGTCGTGTGTGGATAATCTAATTAACACCTATTTGTTCAGCATCAATATTGCTTCATTATGAAACATCCATAAAAGGTTTATTGTATGTTACAGTATTAACACGGTGCAGTGGTGCAGTGGTTAGCACAGCTGCCTCACAGCGCCAGGGGCACAGGTTCAGTTCTCAGCTTGGGTCTGTGTGGAGTTTGCACATTCTCCCCGTGTCTGCATGGGTTTCCTCCGGGTGCTCCAGTTTCCTCCCACAGTCTGAAAGACGTGCTGGTTAGATGCATTGACCGTGCTAAATTCTCCCTCAGTGTACCCGAACAGGCGCCAGAGTATGGCGACTAGGGGATTTTCACACTAACTTCATTGCAGTGTGAATGTAAGCCTACTTGTGACACCAATAAATAAATTTATTTATAATAAAACACTGAAATGCTGAAGAGTCTTAAAATAGTGCACAATGACTAATATCTGGTTTTCTTCAGAATGGACTTCGAGATCCTGAAAGTCCAAAACAGTCCAGAAAAAACTTCAGCCAAATATCGCGAACCAACATCCGGTATTTTTCAAATCTTTCTCCCTGTGTTATTTCTGGCAAATGTGTAGCCATGGATATATCTCATCACAGTATCATTGTGCCAGTGCAGTGATGTTTTTCCATTGTCCGCAGGGATTCGTGCTACATTTTGTTTCGTGAATGAAGCTCTTTAAAATGAAATTAGCTGTTCCGCCGGGCATGATTTATTCTAAAAGTGTGGACCTCCAATGGCAGGGTCCACACGAGGCAAACAACGCTTTAATATTGAGTCAGCTGCCTTTATTAAAAACAAATGATACACAGCACTTCCAACCACTTCAATGTCCAAATAAAATGCAGAACATTTATTACGTGTAAATTAACAGATTGCAATTTGTAAAGCCACTTTATGTTCAAGGAACACTCGTTTACAAACATATACACTTGTGTGGAGAGAAAAATATGACTAAATCACCATGTTGTGAAAGAAGTTGCTGTATTTGATGAAGAAATTAAGCGGGGCATAAATACTGCTGAATTACTTGATAGTGCTGCATGTTTTATATATATGAAAAGAGTTATCTGCACACTAGGATGGCACGGTGGCACAGTGGTTAGCACTGCTACCTCACAGCACCAGGGACCTGGGTTCGATTCCCGGCTTGGGTCACTGTCTGTGCGGCGTCTGCACATTCTCCCCATGTCTGCGTGGGTTTCCTCCAGGTGCTCTTCTTTCCTCCCACACTCTGAAAGACGTGCTAGTTAGGTGCATTGGCCATGCTAAATTTTCCCTCAATGTACCCGAACAGGTGCCAGACTGTGGCAACTAGGGGATTTTCCCAGTAACTTCATGTTAATGTAAGCCTACTTGTGACTAATAAATAAACTTTAAACTTACGGGTGCTTCTCACGCCACCCCTTAGAATCGTAGAATCCCTACAGTGCAGAAGGAGGCCATTCGGCCTATCCAGCCTGCATCGATGACAATCCCACCCAGGCCCTATCCCCATAACCCCAGGTGTTTATCCTGCTAATCTCCCTGAACTAAGGGACAATTTAGCATGGTCAATCCACCTAACAAGCACATCGTTGGACTGTGGGAGGAAACCAGAGCACTCATACAGGCAAGGGGAGAATGTGCAAACTCCACACAGTCATCCAAGCCCAGAATCGAACCCTGGAGCTATGAGGCAGCAGTACTAACCACTGTGCCACCGTGCCACTCTGATTTGTACTTAAGAACTGTATTGTAAAGTCAGTCTGGAAGGAACCAGAATTTTGGAATTGAATTCCACCTGATGAAATTATTCCCATATGACATATCATGCGATAACACATTACACCAGATCCCTACATCCCTCCCCTGGGGAACTTTCTAGACAGAAGGGACCAATAAGACTCCCAACAGAGATGGGACCAATCCTTGCTTGAATGGCACAACCTCTTAATAGATTTATTCAAAGGAACCCTACGTGTGTGATTAACTTCAACTCACAAGCAGTACAGTAAGAAAAACTATAATTTTTAAAAAATGTCCAGGGAATCTAATTGTTTTCAAGAACTGTGAAGGGGACTTTTAAGAAATAAAAACAGGAAATGCTGGATAAACTCAGCAGGTCCGGCAGCATCTGTGGAGAGTTAAGGGCTGGAATTCTCCAGCCATTTGTGCTGGCAGGATTCTCCAGTCCTGCTGTAGTTGGTATTCTTGTTGGTGAAATCTTGTGGCACCAACTGTTGCTCCCTTTGAAGTTTGGCACTCTTGCATCTGCCCTGATGAGTGCAAGACAAAAAGCTTCGACAACATGTTCTTTTTCAGCAATCGTCAAATCACGTATCCAATTTATGGAAATGCATTCTAATTTATGAATCTGATTTCTTGTATTGCGTGTGGACATAGGTTCCTCACTCCAGTTTGGAGCTGTGTCGGCATGCTGAGAGATTACATTTTCAGGAAAACACTGGTAATTTTCACCACAAGAAACACTCTTAGATTAAAATGGAAATCGATTTCTGTTGTGTTCACTCTCCATGGTGCTGTAATACTGTGCATGGAGCTGCTCAGGAAACGATTAGGACCATGCACGGCTGTGAAAAGCGCGATTCCCAGTAATTTTACACCCACCGGTTGCTCTGCGCTATCACTGGTCCCCTGTTACATGTATCAAGGCTCCATTTCACAAGTGTAACAAGAACTAAAACTCAAAACCCTGTCTGTGCATAGGAGCTGCGAGAGAGAGATGGATGGGCAATTGATTAAATCTTGCGCTTTCTTGCTGATGGTATATACAACACTGTTGAAATAAATTAACTTGCTCTCAAAATCATTCTGGTTCTAGTGGTGCACAGCAGATATTATTTGGCAACCGCTCGCAACAAGATAGGTACATTTTTAACAATTTTACTTGCAGTCAGTGGTCACGCTGGAAGCAACTAAGAAGAATTCAGATTATAATGAGAATTAGATTGGCTTCCTGTATCACTCACATGCGTGGGCAGAGTTGGAATAAATTAGAATCACAGCAACAGCCAATTCTCCTCACAGAACCTACAGAAAACGCATTGGCAAAAATTAAATTCAGGCAAACAGGATGTCAGGAGAGGGCTACACATAATGAATATCCTGGAAACAGCATAGGTCAGTCGGCACGTGAAAGGTAAGCTTTCATTTTGGGTCGGGGCATTCAACAAAAGAAGTGGTACGAACTGACCCATCCATATTTGCTGTCTCCCTGTCCTCCATAGAATCCATAGAAATGCAACATTCGACCCATCAAGCTCGCATCTACCCCCTGATAGAGCACTCTACCTAGGCCCAATCCCTGCACACTGAACATGGCATATTGATCTAACCTGCACAGCTTTAGACACTTAAGGGGCAATATAGCATGGCCAATCCACCTAACCTGCAGAACTTTAGACACTAAGAGGCAATTTAGCATGGCCAATCCACCTAACCTGCAGAACTTTAGACGCTAAGAGGCAATTTAGCATGGCCAATCCACCTAACCTGCAGAACTTTAGACGCTAAGAGGCAATTTAGCATGGCCAATCCGCCTAACCTGCACATCTTTGGTCTGTGGGAGGAAACTGGAGCACCCGGAGGAAGCTCACACAGACACGGGGAGAATGTGCAAACTCTGCACAGACTGCCACCCGAGGCTGGAATTGAACCCAGATCCCTGGCACTGTGAGGCAGCAGTGCTAACCACTTGAATGCTGAATGCCTGCGGACCTCTCTGGCGTGCTGGCTTTCATGCTGCTCCATTCCAAGCTTCAAATACTGCGTTTGGAATGGACCCAGAAACTCAGTCCCCATCGTGATTCCTATCTTCACTTGCTCTCTGCAGCTTGCCTCTAGATGCCACACAGTCCTTGAGCTCCGATGAAAACTGGTATGGGAGAAATCATTTTTAAATCAGCCTTTCACTTCCTTCCTATCGGTTCCTGTCCCTTGACTTCCAGAAATGAAACAATAACAGATTACTGTTGTCAGGAATTCAAAACCTGCACCGTGCTGTGTGAATAAATAGGAGTCTTCTGTGACACATACCTCAACATTTAACCTTGATCAGATCCAAAATCAATAGAATTTGGAAAGGTACTGTAAAAAGATGCACCACAGAAAGCATCTTTCCTGGTTGTATCACAGCTTGGTATGGCTCCTGCTCTGCCCAAAACCGCAAGAAACTACAAAGGGTCGTGAATGTAGCCCAATCCTTCACGCAATTCAGCCTCCCATCCATTGACTCTGTCTACACTTCCCGCTGCCTCGGCAAAGCAGCCAGCATAATTAAGGACCCCAAGCGCCCTGGACATTCTCTCTTCCATCTTCTTCCGTCGGGAAAAAGATACCAAAGTCTGAGGTCACGTACCAACCGATTCAAGAGCAGCATCTTCCCTGCTGCCATCAGACTTTTGAATGGACCTACCTCGCATTAAGTTGATCTTTCTCTACACCCCAGCTATGACTGTAATACTACATTCTGCACCCTCTCCTTTCCTTCTCCCTTATTTACTCTATGAACGGTATGCTTTGTCTGTATAGCACACAAGAAACAATACTTTTCACTGTAGACCAATACATATGACAATAATAAATCAAATCTAATAAGAATGGATCTGCTGGTTGGAGAGTTTAAAATTATATTCGAACCTTGCGTGGGGTTCCTCCGGGTGCTCCAGTTTCCTCCCACAGTCCAAAGATGTGCTGGTTAGGTGGATTGGCCATGCTAAATTGCCCCTTAGTGTCAAGGGGACTAGCTAGGGTAAATATATGGGGTTATATAGAGCCTGGGTGGGATTATGATTGATGCAGACTCGAAGGGCCAAATGGCCTCATTCTGCACTGTAAGATTCTATGATTCTATGAATCTTGCGAGTGTTATGGTCGAGGTGCGAAGGAAAATATATGTATGTATTTATTCGTCAGCTGGACTACATCATAAAGGCATTTCTTTGGTGTGCATTACAAAATGGACAGTTGTTGCTGAACTGAGAAGATGGTTCCAGCTGGTCAGATGCCGGCTTCCGGAAGTTCCCAAGTGAACATAAGCCACACCACAAACATCTGGAATGTTTAGCATAAACATTTCAGCCCAGCCAACACAATGGGCCACTCCAGCCAACTCTGAACCAAGGCAACTCTTCGCAGATGCTAATCACCAATAATGGGGCTAATGACCAAAGCATTAACTGTTCTAACACAATGGTTTCAACAAGGGGACCTTCAGTTAATTAACCCAAAACCAGTATCGTCAAGATCAAAAGGAATGCTGACGTCAGTTAAATACCTCAGGATTCCAGCTATTCTTTCCCTAACATCATGGAGGAGTGATGGGAGGTTTGTCACAAGGCCACCCCAAGCTGCACTGTAATATTGTCCAGTGAAACTGAACTCAGGCAATTAGTGTTTTGACCTCCAACTAGAACAGAACTCCAAGCGACAGCCTGTGCTGTCCATCATCAAGCTGGTGGCAGCAGAAAGAACCCTGGCCCTCATCAAAAACTGCAACCTGCTGAGGAACTCATGCCTCCCAGACTAATTCAGTGTGTGCACCTTGTCCCATCACGAAGTCTCACTGTGGAAAGACAGATCACTCTACAATCACCTGAGGAAGGAGCAGCGTTCCAAAAGCTTGTGATTCCAAATAAACCTGTTGGACTTTAACCTGGTGTTGTGAGACTTCTTACTGTGCCCACCCCAGTCCAATGCTGGCATCTCCACATCACCTTACAATCAGTCAACCTCCCCTCGGATGAAACCTTCCATTCGACTTCTGATTCTGGACTCCGGACACATGTAAAACCTGGACTTATTGTGGTCATGCCCTGAACCCTCTTCCTTTATCCCCCCCACCCCCATTTACTGTGCAAGTGTAAAAGAGGTTGTGAAACCTCTCGTAGGGGATTTTCACAGTAACTTCATTGCGCCGTTAATGTAAGCCTACTTGTGACTAATAAATAAACTTTATGAGCAGAAAACAAATCACCCGACTCCTGTTGGAATTCCGTTTTGCTCCCAAATACTTGGCTGTCTCTGACGCTTGGGGCTGGGGTTTTGCACCTTTGCTGGAATTGTTTCCCTCTGCCGGGACCTTTCCTCTGTATCTCCAACCAGGCAGTTAGTTGCTTAGTGGAAGGTTATTTCTTCCAGTTGCAGTCAGCGGCTGCTCCTGTTCTCCAGGACGTGGGGACTGGCCTCAGACTGATGGATCAGGGAGACCGTCAACTGCTGGGCGCAGTGCTCACAGCTCATGGTGAGAGGGCAAGAGAACCTGGGGCCCCGGGAGGGTGGGAACACCCCCCGCCAGCCTGTTCCTCTTGACGTTTTATTTGCCTGAAGCCACAAGGCAATCCTTCTTGTTTCTTTATTCTCCACTCAGTTCCATTCCTGCTTCGGATATTGCATCATTTTCCCAGCTGATCTGGTTCAACTCAAAATATTTCCATCTACAGCTGGTTCTATTCATTTATTTATTTACTGGTTGACCCTGTTTCTTTCTTGACTTCATTCTTTCTGGCCTGCATCGCTCCATCTCCCCCTCCCACACGCACTTTCCCAGTGCTTAATGTTGGCCTAATGAATTCATCTCCCCATTGCAGCTGCATTTATTATCCAATCCTCTCTTTGCTTCCAGTACCCTGACAAAACATCAGTGTTCCTCATTGAGTCATAGAGGTTTACAGCATGGAAACAGGCCCTTCGGCCTTTTTTTTAAACCCCTAAGCTAATCCCAATTGCCCGCATTTGGCCCATTTCCCTCTATACCCATCTTATCCATGTAACTATCTAAATGCTTTTTAAAAGACAAAATTGTACCCCCTCTACTACTACCTCTGGCAGCTTGTTCCAGATACTCACCACCCTCTGTGAAAAAATTGCCCCTCTGGACACTTTTGTATCTCTCCCCTCTCACCTTAAACCTATGCCCTCTAGGTTTAGATTCCCCTACCTTTGGGAAAAGATATTGACTGTCTACCTTGTCTATGCCCCTCATTATTTTATAGACCTCTATAAAATCACCCCTCAGCCTCCTATGCTCCAGAGAAAAAAGTCCCAGTCTATCCAGCCTTTCCTTATAACTCAAACCATCAAGTAGCATCTTAGTAAATCTTTTCTGCATTCTTTCTAGTTTAATAATATCCTTTCTATAATAGGGTGACCAGAACTGCATACAGTATTCCTTGTGGCCTTACCAATGTCTTGTACAACTTCAACAAGACGCCCCAACTCCTGTATTCAATGTTCTGACTGATGAAACCAAGCATGCCGAATGCCTTCTTCACCACTCTGTCCACCTGTGACTCCACTTTCAAGGAACTATGAACATGTACCCCTAGATCTCTTTGTTCTGTAACTCTCCCCAACGCCCTACCATTAACTGAGTAAGTCCTGCCCTGATTCAATCTACCAAAATGCATCACCTTGCATTTGTCTAAATTAAACTCCATCTGCCATTCGTCAGCCCACTGGCCCAATTGATGAAGATCCTGTTGCAATCTGAGATAACTTTCTTCACTGTCCACTATGCCACCAATCTTGGTGTCATCTGCAAACTTACTAACCATGCCTCCTATATTCTATCCAAATCATTAATATAAATGACAAATAACAGTGGGCCCAGCACTGATCCCTGAGGCACACCGTTGGTCACAGGCCTCCAGTTTACAACCACCCTCTGGCTTTTGTCAAGAAACCAATTTTGTATCCATTTAGATACCTCACCCTGGATCCCATGAGATTTAACCTTATGCAACAACCTACCATGCGGTACCTTGTCACACAATCTTTTCCAACTCCGTAACCTAAGCTACGGAGTAGCTGGGTAACTATCCATTCTGTCCCGTGTACTTTGCTGCTCCTGTTTCTACTAAAAGGGACATTCAGTGACACTTATTGCAAACATTGTCATAAGAGGATCTTTCAGCGATTACAAAATGAGCAAGTTTTATGCCATTCTTTTGAGGAAAGAGTTTGCTTTCTGCAAAAGAATGGGGGATTTGCCGCAGGTTTCAACTTCAAGCAGCACAGTGGAAGAGTGGTTAGCCCTGCTGCCTCACAACGCAAGGGACCCGGATTCGATTCCCGGCTTGGGTCACTGTCTGTGTGGAGTTCTTCCCGTGTCTGGGTTTCCTCTGGGTGTTCCGGTTTCCTCCCACAGTCTGAAAGACGTGTTGGTTAGGGTGCATTGACCCAAACAGGTGCTGCACTGTGGCAACTCGGGGAATTTCACAGTAACTTCATTGCAGTGTTAATGTAAGCCTTACTTGTGATTAATAAATAAACTTTAACTTTATTTTTACTTTAAGCAATTGATGCTGACTCACATGAAAGGAGAGCTCGGTGAATGTTTGTTTGGACGTCGGTACAAGGATTATGGACGGCAGTGTAGGCAGGAATAACAGAATGCAGTTGTGGTACGTGATCTACTTACGCCCTAGATTAAGCAATCCAGCAGCCAATCAGGCGTTGAGTGAGATTTGCAGATGGATGAATTTTGGCAACAATTGTAGAATTTTCCCTTGGGTAACTAAAGGGCAAATATTTCAATTTCTGTCCTCCTGGCACACACTGCGGGCACAGCTCACAAAATTCCACACCTCCAACCTGTGATTTTCTGTTCTATTTTAACAAATACATGGTGGGGAAGGGGGGCGATCTTACCAAAAACATGTTAAGTCCCAAACATTTGTGAAAATGGGAGAGTTTCAGACCCTTTTTTTCAGTGAGAAAAAATTCAAATCTAATCGCACCGAGAGAAAAAAAATGAGACAAAGTGTGATTCACACCAGGAGGGGGAGTGGACAGAGTCTATTCACGCCGGGAAGTCGGCTGCTGACTGCTAGAGGGAATAGTTGCGCATGTGCCTGATCTCTCAATGCGCCATGTAAAATAGTACGTAGTCCATTAGGAGATTGTCACTCCGCCAGACATCGCCTCCACCCCACCCCGATCCTCTTCCAGTTGTTTGCCACCCCCAATCACCGTCCCCGCCGGTCGATCACCACCCTGACGATCCTTGATTGCAGAGTGCACTGCTCCCCATGTGTTGCTCCCCCACTTCAGGCCCCCTCCCCTTAGAATCCACCCCTTGGCACTGCCCAACAATCATTTATTATTGCAAGGTTAACCTTCAAAGCCATCTCGAATGGGTATTCATGAACCTGCACATTCAGTAAGGCATTTGGAGAAGATGAGGAGAATAGGAAGAGGCCATTCAGCCCATCCAGTCTGGTCCTCCATTCATTGTGATCATGGCAGACCTGTGACCTAACTCCATTCCCCAGTCTCTGCTCCAACTCTGTCTCCTTTTAAAACCTAATGTCAATTTGCAGAAGAGAATTCTAAACTTTTACCACCCTTTGTAATTGAAGCATTTCTTCGTGTCACTGTCAAGAGGAGGGTTCAATTTAAACTGCCCAGACTTCCCTGCTCACTATCTACCCATCCGTCAACAGCAAGATGTTTTTAATCCTGATTCTCCCTTTATAAATGCTGATGTATTTCTCCAATGCTTAAATTTGGAGTGTTTCAATCCTCTAGAAATAACTTGCAAGACAAACTTGAGGTAAGATAAAAATAAAAAGAATTGGATTATATTCACACACACGCGGCGCCTGTTCGGGTACACTGAGGGAGAATTTAGCATGGCCAATGCACCTAACCCGCACGTCTTTCAGACTGTGGTAGGAAACCGGAGCACCCGGAGGAAACCCACGCAGACATAAGAACATAAGAACAAAAGAAATAGGAGCAGGAGTAGGCCATCTAGCTCCTCGAGCCTGCCCCGCCATTCAATAAGATCATGGCTGATCTGAAGTGGATCAGTTCCACTTACCCGCCTGATCCCTATAACCCCTAATTCCCTTACCGATCAGAAATCCATCTATCCGTGATTTAAACATATTCAACGAGGTAGCCTCCACCACTTCAGTGGACAGAGAATTCCAGAGATTCACCACCCTCTGAGAGAAGAAGTTCCTCCTCAACTCTGTCCTTTATTTTGAGGCTGTGCCCTCTAGTTCTAGTTTCCTTTCTAAGTGGAAAGAATCTCTCCATCTCTACCCTATCCAGCCCCTTCATTATCTTATAGGTCTCTATAAGATCCCCCCTCAGCCTTCTAAATTCCAACGAATACAAATCCAATCTGCTCAGTCTCTCCTCATAATCAACACCCCTCATCTCTGGTATCAACCTGGTGAACCTTCTCTGCACTCCCTCCAAGGCCAATATATCCTTCCGCAAATAAGGGGACCAATACTGCACACAGTATTCCAGCTGCGGCCTCACCAATGCCCTGTACAGATGCAGCAAGACATCTCTGCTTTTATATTCTATCCCCCTTGCGATATAGGCCAACATCCCATTTGCCTTCTTGATCACCTGTTGCACCTGCAGACTGGGTTTTTGCGTCTCATGCAAAAGGACTCCCAGATCCCTCTGCACAGCAGCATGTTGTAATTTCTTTCCATTTAGATAATACAGACACAGGGAGAACGTGTAGACTCCACACAGACAGTGACCCAAGCCGGGAATCGAACCCAGGTCCCTGGCACTATAAGGCAGCAGTGCTAACCACTGTGCCACCGCGCCGCCCATTCATTTGTGGGACAAGGGCGTCGCAGACTGGCCAGCGTTTATTGCTCATCTCAAGTTGCCCTTATTCAGAGGGCATTTGAGAGTCAACCACATTACTGTGGCTCTGGAGTCACGTAAGGAAGGCAGATTTCCTCCTCTATAGGACATTAATGAACCAGTTGGGTTTTTCCGACAATGGTTTCATAATCATCAGTAGATTCTTAATCCAGATGGTTTGTTTTATTATTGAATTCAAATTCCACCATCTGCCATAGCGGGATTCGAACCCGTGTCCCCAGAACATTTTCTGAGTTTCTGGATTAATAGTCAAGCGATAATATCTCTAGGCCATTGATTCTCGATTTACAGGCTTCTGCAAGTTACATCATCCACTCCTAGGATTGATTTTAACCCCAAGCAGATGGCAGGAAGGGCAAAATGCCCTTGCTGAACTAAACGTCAGACCCCAGCTATTTTAACTGCCTGGCCTCATTTTAGTTCCCCAGTGCACATCCTGCCAGGGATAGATGTGACGAGGGTATAGATCAGCTCTGGCAGGCAAGGGTCGAGCAGCCTCCAGGCTAGAGGCAGGGATTGGGGGTGTCTAGGTGAGAATTGTCTTGCCTGCCAATGCTCACAGCAGCACTCCCGCTTCCCCTGCTTCAACATAGACTTACCAGAAGGACATCTTCTGTCTAAATACTTGCCTCCCTGGCGAGAAAGGTTCTCTGCCTCAGACTCTCATCAAACTGGTTTCAAGGCCCAACCCTAGAGTTGCCAATTCTAGCTGGAAGTATCCCAGGAGAATTGATCTGGTGACATTCTGACCACAAATTTCAAAAAAACCTTATAATAAAGATTGGGGGGTGGGGCAATCTTACCAAAAATATTTTAAGTACCAAACGAGCGTGAAAACAGGAGAGAATCGTCCCCATTTTTTTGGCAAGCTTTCAGACACAATCTTATGCCACTTAGTGCAAAAAAAAGGCAAAGTGTGATTCATGCCAGTAGGGGGTGTGGACGGAGCCTATTCTTGCCAGAAAGCCAGCTGCTCACAACTAGATAGTCACAGGTGAGATGCCTGAAGATTGGAGGGTGGCAAATGTTGTGCCTTTGTTTAAAAAGGACTGCAGGGAAAAGCCTGGGAACTACAGGCCGGTGAGCCTCGCATCTGTGGTGGGTAAATTGTTGGAAGGTCTTATGGTCTTATTTTGAGAGACAGGATCTATAGGCATTTAGAGACACAAGGACTGATTAGGGACAGTCAGCGTGGCTTTGTGAGTGGAAAATCATGTCTCACAAATTTGATTGAGTTTTTTGAAGGGGTAACCAAGAAGGTAGATGAGGGCAGTGCAGTTGATGTTGTCTACATGGACTTTAGCAAGGCCTTTGACAAGGTACCGCATGGTAGGTTGTTGCATAAGGTTAAATCTCACGGGATCCAGGGTGAGGTAGCTAAATGGATACAAAATTGACTTGATGACAGAAACCAGAGGGTGGTTGTAGAGGGTTGTTTTTCAAGCTGGAGGCCTGTGACCAACAGTGTGCCTCAGGGATCAGTGCTGGGTCCACTGTTATTTGTCATTTATATTAATGATTTGGATGAGAATATAGGAGGCATGGTTAGTAAGTTTGCAGATGACACCAAGATTGGTGGCATACAGGATCTTGATCAATTGGGCCAGTGGGTTGACGAATGGCAGATGGAGTTTAATTTAGACAAATGCAAGGTGATGCATTTTGGTAGATTGAATCAGGGCAGGACTTACTCAGTTAATGGTAGGGCGTTGGGGAGAGTTACAGAACAAAGAGATCTAAGGGTACATGTTCATAGCTCCTTGAAAGTGGAGTCACAGGTGGACAGAGTGGTGAAGAAGGCATTCAGCATGCTTGGTTTCATCGGTCAGAACACTGAATACAGGAGTTGGGACGACTTGTTGAAGTTGTACAAGACATTGGTAAGGCCACACTTGGAATACTGTGTACAGTTCTGGTCACCCTATTATAGAAAGGATAATTTTAAACTAGAAAGAGTGCAGAAAAAAATTACTAAGATGCTACCGGGACTTGATGGATTGAGTTATAAGGAGAGGCTGGATAGACTGGGACTTTTTTCTCTGGAGCATAGGAGGCTGAGAGATCTATAAAATAATGAGGGGCATAGATCAGCTAGATAGTCAATATCTTTACCCAAAGGTAGGGGAGTCTTAAACTAGAGGGCATAGTTTTAAGGTGAGGGGGGAGAGATACAAAAAGGTCCAGAGGGGCAATTTTTTCACACAGAGGGTGGTGAGTGTCTGGAACAAGCTGCCAGAGGTAGTAGTAGAGGCAGGTAAAATTTTGTCTTTTAAAAAGCGTTTAGACTGTTACTTGGGTAAGATGGGTATAGAGGGATATGGGCCAAATGCGGGCAACTGGGATTAGCTTGGAGTTTTAAAAAAAGCGCGGCATGGACAAGTTGGGCCGAGGGGCCTGTTTCCATGCTGTAAACCTCTATGACTCTAGAGGGCGCCATTAAGCATGCACCGATCTCTCAGTGTTGTGTGTAAAAATGTACAGAGAACACTGAAGATCTGTCATTCAGCCCTTCTCCTGGATGTCACCCTCGACTGCATCCCGGGCTCATTAAATCCATGTAAAATACATCATAAATAAATTTAAATAATTCATTCAGGCTCTCCCCAGAAATGGGTGGGCGGGAGGCTGGATGCGCCCAATATCTGGTGCGGGTAAGATGGCGAATAATCGGGCATGAACCTGATTTCTGGGCTCTTACATAATATTACCGACTCGCCCTGTGAGTCTTTTCTCAATGTAACACACAACAGAAAGATGGTGACAAGGATAGAGTGGAACTCTATTTACATTTCATCTATTACAAGTTAAAGACTGATGGACATTGCTTTTGTTGTAACATCTAAATAGTGTTGTCTACAAGACCACAGCATTATGGAATATGCTGAGATTACTGAGATACTTGACTCATTTCATGACAACTAAGAATGAGATTAGATAGGGAGTGATATTCCCTCAAAGGAAGCAGTTGCCACTGTTGTGAACTATATTCTCGAGTTAAAGTAACTGTCATCACTGTCGGTGTGGCATAAACCTAAAAAATCAACATCAGAGGCGCTTGAGAAAGGATATCCTGGCATTGGAGGGGGTGCAGAGGAGATTCACTGGGTTGATTCCGGAGTTGAGAGGGTTGGCTTATGAGGAGAGACTGAGTAGACTGGGGCTATACTCATTGGAATTCAGAAGAATGAGGGGAGATCTTATAGAAACATATAAGATTATGAAAGGAATAAATAAGATAGAAGCAGGGAGGTTGTTTCCACTGGCGGGTGAAACCAGAACTCGGGGGCATAGCCTCAAAATAAGGGGGGAGCAGATTTAGGACTGAGTTGAGGAGGAACATCTTCACACAAAGGGTTGTAAATCTGTGGAATTCCCTGCCCAGTGAAGCAGTTGAGGCTACCTCATTGAATGTTTTTAAGGCAAGGATAGATAGATTTTTGAACAGTAAAGGAATTAAGGGTTATAGTGAGCGGGCGGGTAAGTGGAACTGAGTCCACAAAAAGATCAGCCACGATCTTATTGAATGGAGGAGCAGGCTCGAGGGGCCAGATGGCCTACTCCTGCTCCTAGTTCTTATGTTCTTATGAGCTGGTGCCCGTAGGGGTACTAATTACCAATAAAATACTGGCCAAGCTTTTGAATAAAGGCAATTAATGGAAGGGGACCTGTAATGAGGCCAGACGCATGGAAACGGCAGAAAGAAATAGTTGCAGAGTGCAAAGGAGTCCTTGACCTGAGCTAGCAGGGCAGGTCCACCAGATTTCAGTGGAATCTAGTCCATGACAGCAAGTTCACAGTCTCAGAGTCAGAAAAAACATCTAAAGTCGCCATTTCCAGTCAAAGCGCTGTGCCAGCTGGGGGAAGATCTGTCATATGCAGACAGCAGGAATACAGGAAACAAGAATGCTCCAGGCCACAAACAGGCACCAGCTCATAACAACATAACAACTAGGAGCAGGAGTGGGCCATCTGGCCCCTCGAGCCTGCTCCGCCATTCAATAAGATCATGGCTGATTTTTTCGTAGACTCAGCTCCACTTACCCGCCCGCTCACCATAACCCTTAATTCCTTTACTGTTCAAAAATCTATCTATCCTTGCCTTAAAAACATTCAACGAGGTAGCCTCAACTGCTTCACTGGGCAGGGAATTCCACAGATTCACAACCCTTTGGGTGAAGAAGTTCCTCCTCAACTCAGTCCTAAATCTGCTCCCCCCTTATTTTGAGACATGCCCCCTGTTCTGGTTTCACCCACCAGTGGGAACAACCTCCCTGCTTCTATCTTATTTATTCCCTTCATAATCCTATATGTTTCTATAAGATCTCCCCTCATTCTTCTGAATTCCAATGAGTATAGCCCCAGTCTACTCAGTCTCTCCTCATAAGCCAACCCTCTCAACTCCAGAATCAACCTAGTGAATCTCCTCTGCAACCCCTCCAGTGCCAGTATATCCTTTCTCAAGTAAGGAGACCAAAACTGTACACTGTACTCCAGGTGTGGCCTCACCAGCACCTTATACAGCTGCAACATAACCTCGCTGTTTTTAAACTCCATCCCTCTAGCAAAGAAGGACAAAATTCCATTTGCCTTCTTAATTACCTGCTGCACCTGCAAACCAACTCCTTGTGATTCAGAGCCTGGCACCTTTTTAAGGTCAGGGTAGATCTAAAGCTGGTTCAGGAGCCTGGAAATCCTCACATATGATAGATATGGAAACAGAAGTTGAAATTACCGAGCACGAGGAATTATTCTCAGTCAGAGCAAGAGAAACAGCATGTGGAAGATGTGAGTAATAGGGCAAAGATGCAATTCCAACGCCCACAGTTGAAATGAAAAGTTGAGATTCACATTAACTTTCATCGTGGATAGTGTTGCAGCCATGTCTGTTTTTTTTTATTCCTGTCGCTTACATTAACATCGAAGTTAGTGTGAAAATCTCCTAGTTGCCACACTGCGGCACTGAGGGAGAATTTAGCACGGCCAATGCACCTAACCAGCACGTCTTTCAGACTGTGGGAGGAAACCGGAGCACCCGGAGGAAACCCATGCAGACAAATGGAGAATGTGCAGATTCCGCACAGACAGTGACCCAAGCCGGGAATCAAACCCGGGTCCCTGGCGCTGTGAGGCAGCAGTGCTAACCACTGTGGCATCGTGCCACCCCCTAAAAGGGCAGTACAAAAAATCCCCAAGTCACATACGCAAAACTGATTAGTTACTCCAATAAGAGTATTCCAGCATTATATCAAGTTAGTGTCAGGATGGGACATGATGATATTACTTGCCATTGCTCACAGTAGGAGAGGACAGAGTCTCCCTGATGGGAAGAAATTGGCTTCAGGAGATGCGGTCAGAATGGCGGGGTGGGCACAGTGGCACAGTGGTTAGCACTACTGCCTCACTGTGCCAGGGAACCGGGTTCGATTCCTGGCTTGGGTGACTGTGCAAACTCCACACATTCTCCCCATGTCTGCGTGGGTTTCCTCCGGGTGCTCCGGTTTCCTGCCACAGTCCAAAGATGTGCCGGGTTAGGTGGATTGGCCATGCTAAATTGACCCTTAGTGTCAGAGGGATTAGCAGGGTAAATACATGGGGTTACGGGGATAGGGCCTGGGTGGGATTGTGGTCAGTGCAGACTCGATGGGCCGAATGGCCTCCTTCTGCACTGTAGGATTTGATGAATGGGCTGAGTAATTTACAGTTGGCATCAGCAAGGGTATAGCCAGAAAATGTTAAGAGAGCACAAAATGTTCCTTGAGGAATGAGGCAGGTCAAACGATTAAATTATCTTGACTTCAACCTTATGATGTCTAAAGGACAATGAACATTTTACAAGGTGAGGCCAGTGCTTAATACGCAGTCAGAATAAAGAGCTGGATATATCGGAGCGAGCAGGGATTGAAGAATAATCCTGCTGTGATCATTGAGAAATCCATTCAGATTTGTGGAGGCAATGAACAAAGGATAAAGGGATCAAGGGATATGGGGGGGAAGGTGGGTCGGGATATTGAATTTGATGATCAGCCATAATGAATAGTGGAGGCAGGCTCGAAGGGCCGAATGGTCTCCTCCTGCTTCTAGTTTCTATGTTAAATAAGGTGATTGAGAATTTCCCATCAGTGACGATTTATTTTCTAATTTAGCCAGTGGAAAGGTGTTCAGTCAGATAGATTTGTCAAATCCATGTTTTTAATTAGAATATTGGACTGGGGGGGGGTGGGCGCACTAAGAAGTCTCACAACACCAGGTTAAAGTCCAACAGGTTTGTTTGGAATCACGAGCTTTCGGAGTGCTGCCCCTTCCTCGGGTGAGTCCTCAGGTGAGTGAGTATCACTCCACTCACCTGATGAAGGAGCAGCGCTCCGAAAGCTCGTGATTCCAAATAAACCTGTTGGACTTTAACTTGGTGTTGTGAGACTTCTTAATTAGGAACTAATAAGGAACTGCTTATGATTCATTCATACAAAGGGTTATTGAAGAATCATGGAATCCCTACAGTGCAGAAGGAGGCCATTCAGCCCATTGAGTCTGCACCAACCACAATCCCACCCTCCATCTCCATAAACCCACTTATACACCCTGCTAATCCCCCTGACACTAAGGGTCAATTTAGCATGGCCAATCCACCTAACCTAACCTATACTGGGTTGTGCCAGTATGAAAGCTTATCATTTGGGATGTCTACTGCTCCCGCAGTGTTCCAAAGCATTATGGATCAGGCAGTCGGTGGGATTAAAAGGTGTGTGCTTGGATATAGTGCTGCAGAGCAAATAAATACCAGTGCTTCCTCAAGTGGAATAGGCTGGCAATGTCAAATGCGCACACGGGCACAGCATTGCTATCGATATGCAAGTCCTGTCATTAGCAAATGTGAAGGAATCCTTCAGTGTGTATGTAGGAAACCTATCCAAAACTGGTTGCAACAATTTGCCAACTACTTGGCCAATTCGTACCGTGTGGAATCAGTCACAGTGCGCACAGGGACACCACTTCCTGTGTGTCTTGGGCAGCCCATGCATACACGGACGCAGCAAGCCCTGAAGACGAACTCTGTCATATATCATGGTACATTGGGGAAATCATGCAGACGCTACTACAACGGATGAATGAACACCGCTCGACAATCACCAGGCAAGAGTGTTCTCTTCCTGTGGGGGGGCACTTCAGCAGTCACGGGCATTCAGCCTTGGATCTTCGGGTAAGCGTTCTCCAAGGCGGCCTTCACGACACACGACAGCACAGAGTCGCTGAGCAGAAACTGATAGCCAAGTTCCGCACACATGAGGACGGCCTAAACCGGGATGTTGGATTTATGTCACATTATCAGTAACCCCCACAGCTTGCCCCCTGGACTTGCAGAATCTCACTGGCTGTTCTGTCTGGAGACAATACACATCGCTTTAACCTGTGTTTAATGCTCCCTCCACCCACATTGTCTGTACCTTTAAGACCTGGCTGGCTGTAGGGATTCGCATTCTAATCAGTATTCTGTAACTTGATTTCTGTGTCTCTGTGCACTGTTTGAGAGCACATTTCCACTCCATCTGACGAAGGAGCAGCGCTCCGAAAGCTTATGGTATTTGCTACCAAATAAACCTGTTGGACCTTAAGCTGGTGTTGTGAGACTTCTTACTGTGTTCACCCCAGTCCAACGCCGGCATCTCCACATCATATATCATGTTGCAGCTCATCGCACTTGCACAAGTCAGGCAGGCGTTTCTTTAGCTTACTTCTGAGCAAGGCAGCCCGATCATGTTGAGCTGCAGGTCCAATGCACACAAAGTTGGACTGGTCATTAAGAATGGCGTGCAGTTTAGAATCCCGACAGTGCAGAAAGAGGCCATCCGGCCCATCGAGTCTGCACCAACTCTCCGGAAGAGCATCCCACTAGGCCCTTCCCCTCCGCCCTATCCCCGTAACCCCATGCATGGCTAATCCACCTAACCCACACATGTTGATACAGACAGGCCTGTTAGGGATGACTATTCCCGTCCCTTTGTCAGGTTTACTGATGTGTATGTCCTGGTTGGTCTTAAGGCCTCGCAACGCTGTAAGACATTCATGCTGCTTGCGAAAGTCTGACAGGTCATTTGGAATCCTGCAATACCCGTGCGCTGGATAAGCTAGGCACGCTTTCAGCGATTCAGTGTCTTCAGTGGCTGCTGGTTTGTGATGGGTGGGTTGGCAGTAGAAGGGTTTAAACTCAGCAAACATCTCTTGCCATTTGATTTGGGATGAAGGCACAGAAAATTGAAACCGTGGTCAGAGAGATTCATTACGTGTTTATTGGCATCGATTATGGTGTCGCCAAACCACTTCCGCTTCAGCGAGTATCTACCAGGGGAGGGACTGTAAGGATGCTCTGCCCCCTCACCGCCATAACTCACCCCCTCCCCAAAAAGACTGGCCCTCCTCCACCCAAACGTCCCACCTCTCCAATGACCCCCAGTCTTGCACCAGGTCCCCAGTGTAACAAGAGTTCCCAGGCCGGGATCACCCTCCCTCCTCAGACACCAATTCCGGATCACACTGGGAGGGACTGCCTCAGATTTCCGGCGGGTTCCATCCACTTCTCTGCTCTGATCTCCAGCAGGGATCTGGCAGAACACCATCAGCAATTCAGGACCAGTAGTTCTTTAAGCTACTCCAAGCTACGCAACAGCAGACAATTAAACTGGGACAGCTGTGATGTTTTATGGATCAAGGCTATTAAATAAGAATTTTAGTTCTATAAATAGATGAGTGTTCTCACTGAACCAAGCTAAATAAATATTCCAACATTAAAGTGCCTTGCCCAGAGCTGTAGGGTTATAAATTGTGCATGATAACCTTCTTCCAGGAAAGATACTGCAGAATAGATTCATATATACGTGCGTATTCAATTAATCTAACAATGCCTGAAAGCAACAACACATGGCTCTCAGAAGATATTGCCATGGTGCAGCTACAGACAAAGCGATAACTATAACAATTGGCTTATAGAGTGTGGAAAGATGTCCTGCAGCACATATTAAAATTTAATAGTTGGAGAATGCTTTACCTTAAAAGTTGATGAAGTGAACATGTGGTGTAAACAGTAGCGTCGCACTTGACAGAGACAGTAAAAATTCTATAAATGGGATTTTCTTATAAACCTGTCTTTTTTTGTTCAGTTTTTTTTCTGCCCATTTTTCTCTGGCTCTGGCAGTCTCAGCTGTAGCGGCTCAGCCAGTGGCCATTATCGAGCACCTCTTCCTGAGAGCAGCAAGGCTTAGGTGGGAGCTCACCAATTCCCCGCTTGGCGTCGCAGTCACTATTTTATCAGAGACAGGCAGAAGGAAATGAAGAGCTTGCGTGTTCAGGAAGAAATGACAGGCCAACAGAAACTCTGTATGCAAGTCAATAGAGAAACAGCGGTTTTTCAAAAGGACCTCATCGTCACTGTGGAGCAAGAATCGTAGCATCCCTATAGTGCAGAAAGAGGCCATTCAGCCCATCGAGCCGGCATCAACAACTATCACACCCAGGCCCTATTCCTGTAACCACACACATTTACCCTGCTAGTCCCCCCTGACACTAAGGATCAATTTATCATGGCCAATCAACCTAACCCACACATCTTTGGACTGTGGGAGGAAACCGGAGCACCCGGAGGAAACCCACGCAGACACAGTGAGAATGTATGGAGGGATACAAAAGAGTGGTCTAGTTTGGACCAGGGAGCGGCGCGGGCTAATTGTTCTTTGTTTCTCGTTTCAAGGCTTCATTCTATGATCATCTTGCTGGTGCCAGTACAGAGCGAGACTGCGGATAGTTGGGAACCTGTCTCGGGGGCAGGGAATTCATATGGTGTTCGTGGAAGTGGAAATGAATAGGGTTGGGAAGCATTTTCCGATCAGGGCCAGTGTGATCTCCTGGACTCGTTTCGATCGCCTCAGGGGGTCGGAGAGGAATTTCCCAGATTTTTTTTTCCCCATATTGGCCCTGGGGTTTTCACTCTGGGTTTTCGCCTCTCCCTGGAGATCACATGGTCTGGAATGGGGGGGTAGGGGTGAGTTAATAGGTTGTGATGAACAAAGCATCATAGCTGTGAGGGACAGCTCGGGGATAGGATATTAGTATGTAGATAGGCTGGAAAATTGGGCGGGGATCCTGGATTCAGGATTCAATCCTGGACCGGGGAGCGGCGCGGGCTTGGAGGGCCGAAGGGCCTGTTCCTGTGCTGTATTGTTCTTTGTTCTTTGTTCCACACAGACAGTCACCCAAGCCGGGAATTGAACCTGGGTTCCTGGTACTGTGAGGCAGCAGTGCCAACCACTGTGCCACTGTACCGCCATGTTCTCTCCCACATTAATCTTTCACCTCCCCGCTGCTCACTCAGGTTGACCCCGACCCTCGTGGAGCTTCACAGCTGACGTCCCTGTCACCCTCAGGTCCTCTCCACTGACTCCATCTCAGCAACATGCACCTCACACAAAGTCCAAGCTAGCACATTATTCAAAGACAAATCATATTATTCAGCGAATGGCTTTTCCCAAACCTCTTCAGCCATGATATTCAGCTTTTATCAAATTATGGCACTCGCCACAGAGACATCTCACCCCCCACCCCACCCCCAGACCTCTCATCCCTACTCCCCAAGTACATCGCTCCCCCACTCCCCACAAAGACAGCACTCCCCCACTTCCCAAAAGATGTCTCTCCCCCAAAAGACATCACACCCCACCCCGGTGTCTCTCTCACATCCCTCACACGTCTCTCCCCCACGGTCCACCCCAGACATCTCTCCCCCACCCCAGACGTCTCCCCACCACCCCAGACATTTCTCCCCCACCCCCCACATCTCTCCCCCACCCTCCACACCAGACATCTCTCCCCACGCCTCTCCCCCACCCCCCACTCCCCACCCCAGTCACCTCTCCCCCACCTCCCACTCCCCACCCCAGTCACCTCTCCCCCACCCCCTCCCCAGACATCTCTCCCCACCCCCCCCCCCCCACCACCAACGTCTCTCCCCGACCCCACACATCTCTCCCCAACCCCCATCCCAGACGTCTCTCCCCCACCCCAGACCTCTCTCCCCTACCTCCCACCCCAGACGTCACTCCCCGACCTCCCACCCTAGACGTCTCTCCACTAACCCTCACCCCGGGATATCTCTCCCCCACTACCACCCCAGTCGTCGCTCCACCAGCCCCATCCCAGACGTCTCTGCCCTACCCGTTGAACATATTTAATACGTGTATCCTCACATTCCAAAGGCCAAGGTGTTTGGCAGTGCTGTTTGAGTGGGAGGCTGTACCCGCACTCCATCATAGTCAGTCAACCTCAAGTGGAAACTACAATCTTCAATACCGATCTCGAAGCACAAATTGCAGCTTAGACTACAGTGCCATGAGCCAACCACTGGCAACCAAACCCCCTCCCCACTGATCTGGCAAGCTTCACAATGAGGCCGTTTCAGAGAAAAGTGCAAAAAGGCACCCGGAAGTAATTTTTCTGGGCCGAATGGCCTCTTTCTGCACTGTACGGATTCTATGATTCAGTGTTTTGAGAGATTTTATTCCAGCAGTGCCCAAACACAGATGTCATTTTCTTTCCATTATGGGATTGTGAATGAAGATTGATGTCCAAGTGCCTCACTTCCTCCTTTCCCACCTCTTGCTGGGCCCCATCCAAATTCCTAAAAACCTGCTGACAATGATCGGACTTAAGCCACAGAGCACCTCCATCAGAGGCGCCCTTTAACAGTCCCCCTTAAAGTCTGGTGGCCATTGAGTCTCCATTCCCTCACCCCCAGCCTCTCCCCCCAACACCTCAATTGCCCATTATCCACCCACCTTCACATCTTCCCCCAGGTCTTCCCTACCCTCTTCGCCCTGAGATCCAAAAGCTTACCTTTCTGTCCATGCCCAGGACTTTGACTCTTGACATCTTCATGAAGTTCCTCTTCTGTCCACTGCAGCTTCTGTCTCTGCAGGAACTAGAGAGCTACTGGACAATCTGATTGCCTGTCAGCTCTGTATGGCAGGACTTCCTCTTGAGTGAGGGGGTGGATATCCCGCCTGCAACCAACTGATGCTCACCAGATAGAACATAGGACATAGATAGAACATTTTTGCACCGACCTGTGAAACCAATCTAAAGCCCATCTAACCTACACTATTCCAATATCATCCATATGTTTATCCAATGACCATTTAAATGCCCTTCATGTTGGCGAGTCCACTACTGTTGCAGGCAGGGCATTCCACACCCTTACTACTCTCTGAGTAAAGAACCTACCTCTGACATCTGTCCTATATCTCTCACCCCTCAATTTAAAGCTATGTCCCCTCGTGCTAGCCATCACCATCCGAGGAAAAAGGCTCTCACTGTCCACCCTATCTAATCCTCTGATCATCTTGTATACCTCTATTAAATCACCTCTTAATCTTCTTCTCTCTAACGAAAACAGCTCCAAGTCCCTCAGCTTTTCCTCATAGGACCTTCCCACCATACCAGGCAACATCCTGGTAAATCTCCTCTGCACTCTTTCCAATGCTTCCACATCCTTCCTATCATGCGGCGACCAGAACTGTACGCAATACTCCAAGTGCGGCCGCACCAGAGTTTTGTACAGCTGCAACATAACCTCATGGCTCCGAAACTCAATCCCTCTACCAATAAAAGCTAACACACCGTACGCCTTCTTAACAACCCTATCAACCTGGGTGCCAACTTTCAGGGATCTATGCACATGGACACCGAGATCTCTCTGCTCATCCACACTACCAAGTATCTTACCATTAGCCCAGTACTCTGTATTCCTGTTACTCCTTCCAAAGTAAATCACCTCACACTTTTCCGCATTAAACTCCATCTGCCACCTCTCAGACCAGCTCTGCAGCTTATTTATGATCCTCTGTAACCTGAAACATCCTTCCGCACTGTCCACAACTCCACCGACTTTAGTGTCATCCGCAAATTTACTAATCCATCCTTCTACGCTCTCATCCAGGTCATTTATAAAAATGACAAACAGCAGTGGCCCCAAAACAGATCCTTGCGGTACACCACTAGTAACTGAACTCCAGGATGAACATTTCCCATCAACCACCACCCTCTGTCTTCTTACAGCTAGCCAATTTCTGATCCAAACCGCTAAATCACCCTCAATCCCATGCGTCTGTATTTTCTGCAATAGCTTACCGTGGGGAACCTTATCAAATGCTTTCCTGAAATCCATATACACCACATCAACTGCTTTACCCTCATCCACCTCTTTGGTCACCTTCTCAAAGAACTCAATAAGGTTTGTGAGGCACGACCTACCCTTCACAAAACCGTGTTGACTATCCCTAATCAAATTATTCCTTTCTAGATTATTATAAATCCTATCTCTTATAAGATGGTGAAATGTTGATGGTGACTGGTGCATTCTCCATGGCAACACCTCTACCAATCAAAATCTACATGCCAACCAATCAGCACTCTCTTCTCATACAATGTAAATTTGTCAATTTCCCTTGAATCCTTGCAAGTGTCCTGATGAGTGCAAGATGAGAAGCTTTGACAAAAATGTCTCTTTTTCAGGAACATTTAACAATTCGCACATCAGTGGAAGCAGATTACGTGGCAAGTGTGAAGCAAACGTGTTTGAAAATTCAAGGTTTGTGAGGGGAGAACCCTACATTCTTCCTCATTCTGCTACACATCAAAATCTAACCATCCACTATCTGCACAATCTGTGCAGACTAAAAGTGCCAACCCCAAAGGAATTATACCTTGTAAGGAAAAGGCCACTGCCGTTCCCCAGGCTTTTAACTTTCAGCTCATCCCCCCCAAAAAAAGGACAAAAATCAGCCAATCTGAAAATCACTTGCGATCTATAAATAGTTGATGGCTACATTCCATTATCTCTCACCCCTCACATCATCCACACCCGGGACTGCACTCCAAATGGTCATGAATAAAGCCCAGTCCATCACGCAAACCAGCCTCCCATCCATTGATTCTGTCTACACTTCCCACTGCCTCGGGAAAGCAGCCAGCATAATCAAGGACCCCACAAACCCCAGACATTCTCTCTTCCACCTTCTTCCGACAGGAAAAGTCTGAGGTCACGTACCAACCAACTCAAGAACACTTCTTCCCTGCTGTCATCAGATTTTTGAATGGACCTAACTTATATTAAGTTGATCTTTCTCTACACCCTAGCTATGACTGTAACACTACATTCAGCACTCTCTCGCTTCCTTCTCCCCTATGTACTCTGTGTATAGTATGCTTTGTCTGTATAGTGCGCAAGGAACAATACTTTTCACTGTATCCCAATACATGTGACAATAATAAATCAAATCAAATCCTTTTCCGGGTGGGCCATTGTGAATTCCAACAGCAAAGACAGTCTTGTCCTCAGTCTCTGCTCGGAAAGTTACGGGGAAAAGGTGGGATAATGGGGTTGAGAAACTTATCAGCCATGCTTGAATGGCAGAGCAGACTCGATGGGCTGAATGGTCTAATTCTGCTCCTATATCTTAGAGTCTTAGGAATTCCCTCACTGACTTTACCTCATTACTTTTGGGTAAGAGTATCAGAGCTAGTGTGTAAAAGCAAAGAAGCAAGGGACAGGGACGGCGAGTGGGAGCAAAGGAACACTGCCCGGAGGTGGGCTGCACACCCATTGTCAACTCCCTTTTCACCACCCTCCTCAGTCTTACCGAGGAGGAGATAATTGTGTCACAATTCATCATCATCTACCTCCTCCTGTTTGCTCCCTCTCCCGTTGCTATGGTGAATCTTTATTAAAGGGTAGAGGCGGCAGAAATGAAGAATGGATGAGCATTACCCCCTCCTTGGGTTGAAAGGAGATGAAAGTTGGTGTTTCCCAGGAAGGCAAGGGCAGCGGTGCAGCTGTGTGGTCACAAATACGCTGCCGATCTCGTCACCCCCCCCACGGAAAGCACAGTTTGTCTCCCCGTGTCTGTCTCCCTGGGCAACGTGTAGGGATTCCAGATACCCCCTCAGATGGTGGACCCTGGGTGGAAATTCATAGAATTATACAGTGCAGAAGAGGCCCTTTGGCCCATCGAGTCTGCACCAACACGTGAGAAACACCTGAACTCCTGCCTAATCCCATTTACCAGCACTTGGTCCATAGTCTTGAATGTTATAATGTGCCAAGTGCTCATCCGGGTACTTTTTAAAGGATGTGAGGCAACCCGCCTCTACCACCCTCCCAGGCAGCGCATTCCAGACCAGCCTCTGGGTAAAAAGTTTTTTTCTCACAACCCCCCTGCCCCTCCTGCCACTCACCTTGAACCTATGTCCTCTCGTGACTGACCCTTCAACTATGGGGAACAGCTGCACCCTATCCACTCTGTCCAAGCCCCTCATAACCCTTGTACACCTGGATTGTGCTCCATTTTCCTGTGTGAGATGACTAAGCACATGAGGGGGGAAAAAGCGGAAAGCCTATTTAAATTCACTCTTATGTCAATGAAAACCCCTCTGCCCCATCAGCTGATGGAGAGCCCTGTGTGAAACACACCTGGACAGAAGTGACCAGGAGTACCCTCCGAGCTCCTTCCCAGTCCACTGCCTCTTTATTGCTGGAATTCTGGTGGAAAGCCCATCTGGGAGTGGGAGCTCTGGGTGAGACTCCGCTATATGACGCTAACCTGCCAGTCTCATTCACAAAGCCCATTTGGCTGGCTGATAGGGGAGAGAGAAAACAAAACTAAAACTTATAGCGATTAGGCAAATGGACCAAAATCTGGCATCCTCGTTGGCGGCTGGAATTTTCCGGTTCCGCTGAAAGTTAATGGAGTTTTGGCTGGAACGTCAAATTTCCCATTCTCATTTGCAACGTGCCCCACCACGGACAAAACTGGAGAATCCCGCCCATTGTTGCGTTTGTGTAGTGGGAGCTTTACTTTGTATCTACTTTTTTGATACTCCCGATGTAGGAATGCTTGACTGAGGTGGAAACGCACTCCATTCCCAGCACCCGTGCAGCTAATTAGCACGGCTGCCTCACAGCGCCAGGGATCTGGGTTCAATTCCCGCCTCGGGTCACTATGAGTGTGAAGTTTGCACATTCTCCCTGTGTCTGCATGGGTTTCCTCCCACACCCCAAAAATGTGCAGGTTAAGCAGATTGGCCATGCTAAATTGCCCCTTAGTGTCAGGGGGATCAGCAGGGTAAATACGTGGGGTTATTGGGATAGGGTCTGGCTGGGATTGTTGTCGGTGCAGGCTCGATGGGCTGAATGGCCTCCTTCTGCACTGTAGAGATTCTATGATTCTATGAATTTGTGTGCGTTTATTCAAACATTCTACAGCTTGGGAGTGATTATAAAATTACTGAGCTGTCATAAGCTTTTATTAGATGAGGGCTTTTTTTAAAACTGCTGTAGTAAGATGACAAGGGGTCATAACACTGTCAATGGTACACATCAGGCCCAATGCATTGGCTATTAGCGAGTACTCAGTTTAATAAAAGGCAGCTGCACCCATTCAGAGAGACATTCGGAAATCAGGACAATCCTGCCTCAGCAATAGCTGCAATCAGACAATATCTGAAGCTTCTGTTAACAGACAACTGTTCAACAGCAAAGAATGTGCCATTGCCACTGACAGTCTGCTTAAGTAAGTTTATTTAAGTCTATTTATTAGTGTCAGAAGTCAGCTTACATTAACACTGCAATGAAGTTATGATGAAAATTCCTCAGTTGCCACACTCCGGCGCCTGTTCGGTTACACTGAGGGAGAATTTAGCCTTGCCAATGCACCTAACCAGCGTGTCTTTCAGACTGTGGGAGGAAACCGGGCACCCGGAGGAAACCCACACGCACACAGGGGAAAATGTGCAGACTCTGCACAGACCCAAGCTGGGAATCGAACCCGGGTTCCTGGCGCAGTGAGGCAACAGTGCTAACCACTTTGTCACAAGAGCTTTGAATGGCTGCCTCAAGCACAACAAATAAATCCACAAAGGAGGCAGAAATAAATGACTTCCACCGAATTTAACGCTCCGTTACATCTCATCTGCATATTTTATCCCAGATAAAGACATTGAGGTGCAATAGAAATATCACATGATTGTTACGGCGCAGAAGGTGGCCATTTGGCCCATTGTGTCTGCACTGGCTCTCCAAACAAGTGTCAAGGCTCAGTGCCATTCTCCTGCCTTTGTCCCGTACCGCTGCACATTGTTCCTATTCAATATGTCCCTGACAAGTGCATTAGTTCATGAGTTGCACAGTAGTGAGCTATTGAATGGAATCGGAAATTACTGTGTCAGATTTAAAGCCAATGATAGCTTCATTGTAAGGAAATAGAGTTTGGAACATTTACCACCCTGGGAATTCCCAGTTTTATTATTTTAGAAAGGAAAGGAAACAGAATGCCAATCCTGGGCGTCAAAGTGGGCAGCATAAAGAAAATGTTGAAGTGTCCATTTTTATACTACACATTGGGCAGTTTTCATTGGTTCCAATGCCTCTGGCACAATGGGCTTGATTTCCTTCAGCTTGTGAATGGAGGGGTGGCCTCTTGTACTGGACAATTCATAAAAATAGCTGTCTGCAAAGCTACTTCCAGCTCTGTTAATATGACACCATCCTTCAGCGTAATCACCGTCGGTGTGTTTAGGGATCCTAGGCTGAGGTTTTACCACCATTTCCAAAGTGGTTCTGAGTGTGCATTAACGAAAAAAAAACTCCAGCAAGCACTGAAGCTAAGTACTTGCGAGAGGCCACTGAACACTGATCTGGCTTCATGCCAGATGAAGCATTGTGAAGCTGTGCTCAGGAAGAGAATTGGAGGCAATTTATAAACTTACTGAAGGCCTTTTAATTTTAAAATTTAAAAAAAGCACATGCTTCTGCCCATACATTCCGAACATTAACAGCCACTGGTACTCATAGAATCATAGAATCCCTACAGTGCAGAACGATGGCAGCATGGTGGCACAGTGGTTAGCACTGCTGCCTCACAGCACCAAGGACCTGGGTTTAATTCCCTGCTTGGGACACTGTCTGTGTGGAGTCTGCACATTCTCCCCATGTCTGTGTGGGTTTCCTCCGGGTGTTCCTGTGTCCTCCCACAGTTCAAAAGACGCGCTTGTTAGATGCGTTGGCCATGCTAAATTCTCCCTCAGTGTACCCGAACAGGCATTGGAGTGTGGCGACTAGGAAATTTTCACAGTAACTTCATTGCAGTGTTAATGTAAGCCTACTTGTGAAAAATAAATAAACTTTTAAGAAGGAGGTCATTCGGCACATTGAGTCTACACTGACAGCAATCCCACCCAAGCCCTATCTGCTGTTCTCGAATTATAATGCAGTATGACTGCAGCTATATATTACTCTACAGGAAGCTGACAAACATCCAGGATTTCATAGCTAATAAAGACTTGTCATTAAGTGATTCGTGGCAGATTCATATCTACAAAAATAAATATACCTGGTATACTTCTGGCCTGGAATTAATTCAATATCGTGAGTGTTATTAGATTCCATCAGCTGAGTGTTTTGAATGTACGAACATGACAGCTTTATGGTGATTTTTCACTAATTCACTACAGTTTTAGGTTTGAACCAATGATGACACTGAAAATACCACAGCAGGGCCAATGGTCAGAGGGATCACAGCTTTGAAGGCATTCAATGTTTTCTTGAGGACCTTCGCAAAACTGAGCCTTAAACAGGCCAAAGGAAAAGCCTTCCAATGGTTGTAGCCATTACTAGCAGAAAGTAAGATGGCCACAGATGTCAGAGGTCAATGATCATAGGTCATGGAATCATGTGGTGCAGCACAAGATGCTGTCACTTGGTCCATCGAGTCGGCGCTAGCTCTTTTTAAAAAAAAAACAATTCCTCAGGGAGCAAAGGTCCACAGAGTTTGACGTTAACTAGCCTGATAGCCGAATGATGCAAACAATAGGCAATTGTTGACTAATTCTGGCAATGTCCCTCAATTCATCTACAACAGGATTAGGCACAAGGCAAGGAAAACCCCGCTGGTGGAAAGCTTTGGGAATCATGCCCAAAGTCACCTGTTTCTCTCAGAAATGCTGCATTTGCCACATCTCAGATTACTGCTACACAGAAGTATTATTTTCAGAAAGGTAGCACAACCATGTCAGTGGTTAGCACAGTGGTTAGCACTGCTGCCTCTCAGTGCCAAGGACCCGGGTTCGATTCCGGCCTCGGGTGATTGTCTGTGTGGAGTTTGCATGTTCTCCCCGTCTCTGCGTGGGTTTCCTCCTACAGTCCAAAGAGATGCAGGTGAGGTGGATTAGCCATGATAAATGCATGGGCGTACGAGGATAGGGTGAAGGAGAGGACCTGCATAAGATGCTCTTTCAGAGAGAGTTGGCGCAGACCTGATGGGTCAAATTACCTCCTTTTGCACTGTAGCAATCCAATGGTTCTAACAACTGATTGTTATGCTTTCAGACTTGTGGACTCACCAATTCCTGATTATATTGGCACTTTAATGTATACCCAGATCCAGTTTGGTCTGCAGCATTGCTACATACCACATGCAATAGTGCTGTTGTACACTTGCTTCTCTCCCTCCCCAACAACCCAGAATTGCTCGACAACTGGAGTGACTGAGGAAAAGGGAGGAGCTGGCTTGACTCAGGAATGATTTAAGAATGGCAGGCTATTTATAGTCAGGAGGGATTTGCCCAGGGAGTCCTCAACCTTGACTCTGGACCCCATGAAGTCTCATGGCATCAGGTCAAACATGAGCAAGGAAACCTCTTGCTGGATTACCACATGCCACCCACCCCCTCCCACCCTCTGTTGATGAATCAGTACTCCTCCATGTTGAACGCCACTCAGAGGAGAGTCTGAGGGTGGCAAGGGTGCAAAGCTAACACTGGGTGAGGGACTGCCATGTTCATCACCAACAGTAGCTCAGTAGTGCCACCACAGACCAAGCCGGCCAAGTCCTAAAGGACATTCCTGTTACACCAGGTCTGTGACAGGTGGTGAGGGAACGCACAGGAGGGAAAAATATACTTGACCTCATTCTCAAAAACCTGCCTGCCGCAGATGCATCTGCCCATGACAGTGTCAGTCGGCATGACCACCACACAGCCCCTGTGGAGACAAAGTCCCATCTTCACATTGAGGATACCCTTCATTGTGTTGTGTGGCACTACCACCATGTTAAATGGGATAGACTTCAAACAGATCTAGCAACTCAACACTGGTCATCCATCAGCAGCAGCAGACCACACTCGACCACGATCTGTAACCTCATGGCTTGGCATATCCCCCACTCTATCACTGAGGTGTCAACCTGGTGAAGCTACAACACAGGACTACTTGTGTGTCAAACAGCATAAACAGCAAGTAATAGACAGAGTTAAGCAATTCCACAACAGCGGATCACATCTAAGCTCTGCAGTCCTGCCGCATCCAGTTGCGAATGGTGGTGGACAATTAAACAACTCACTGAAGGAGAAGGCTCCAAATACCCCCATCTTCAATGATGGAGGAGCCCAGCACATCAGTGCTAAAGATAAGGCTGAAGTATTCGCAACAATCTTATAGCCAGAAGTGCCAAGTGGATGATCCATCTCGGCCCCTTCCTGTGGTTCCCAGCATCACAGATGCCAGTCTTCAGCCAATTCTGTTCACTCCACATGATATCAAGAAAAGCTGAAGGCACTGGATACTGCAAAGGCAATGATCCCTGACAATATTCTGACAATAGTACTGAAGACTTGTGCTCCAGAACTTGCCGCTCCCCTAGCCAAGCCCTTCCAGTACAGTTACAACACTGGCAGCTACCCGACAATGTGGAAAATTGCCCAGGTATGTCCTGTACACAAAAAGCAGGACAAATCCAACCCGGCCAATTACCAATCTATCAGCCTACCCTTGATCATCCACTGCTGCCTCACAGTGCCAGGGACCCGAGTTCAATTCTAGTCTTCACTGACTGTCTGTGTGGAGTTTGCACATTCTCCCCGTGTCTGCGTGGGTTTCCTCTGAATGCTCCGATTTCCTCCCACACTCCAAAGATGTGCAGGTTAGATGGATTGACCATGCTACGTTGCCCCTTCGTGTCCAAAGATGTGCAGGTTAGATGGATTGGCCATGGTAAACTTGCGAGGATAAAGCAGGGGGTGGTCTGAATAAGATGCTCTTTCGGAGAGTTGGTGCAGATTTGAATGGCCTCCTTCTTCACTGTAGGGATCCTATGGTTCTATGGTTTAAACTGATGGAAGGAGTCATCAGCGGTGCTACCAAGCAGCACTTTCTCAATAATAACTTACTCACTCACACTTAGTTTGTATTCTGCCACGGTTATTTAGCTCCTGACCTCATTACAGCCTTGTTCAAACATGGACAATAAAGCTGAATCCCAGAGGTGAGGTGAGAGTGACTGCCCTTGACATCAAGGCTGCATTCAACTGAGTGTGGCATCAAGGAGCCTCAGCAAAACTGGTGTCAATGGGTATCAGGGGGGAAACCCTCAGCTGGTTGGAGTCATAAATGCACAAAGGAGGATGGTGATGGCTGGAGGTCGATCATTCAGCTCCAGGACTCCACTGCAGGAGGTTCTTGGGTGGTGTCTGAGGCCCAGCCATCTTCAGCTCCTTCAATCATAAAGTCAGAAGTGGGGGTGTTCGCTGATAACTGAACAATGTTCAATGCTATTCACAACCCCTCAGATATTGAAGCAGTTCATGTCCAAATGTCGCAAGACCTGGACAATATCCAGGCTTGGGTTGACAAGTGGCAAGTAACATTCATGTCACACAAGTGCCAGGCAATGACCATCTCCAACAAGAGACAATCTAAACATCACCCCTTGACATTTAATGGCATGACCAGCGCTGAAGCACCCTCCGCCACATTAACATCCTGGGGGTTACCATTGACCAAAAACGGAACTCGAGTAACCATATAAATACTGTGGCTACAACAACAGGTCAGAGGGTAGGAATCCTGTGGTGAGTAACTCATCTGACTCCCCAAAGCCTGTCAGGAGTGTGATGGAATACTCTCCACTTGCCTGGATAAGTTCAACTCCAACAGCACTCAAGAAGCTTGACACCATCTAGAACAAAGCAGCCCGCTAGATTCCTCAAATATTCCCCTCCCTCCACCACTAACACATAGAAACAATAGTGTGTACCATCTACAAGATGCACCACAGGAACACATCAAGTCTCCTCAGCCAGAACCTTCCAAACATACGACCTCTACCATCTAGAAGGACAAGGGTTGCAGATACATAGGAACAGCACCACCTGGAAATTTCTCTCCAAGTCACTCACAATCCTGACTTGGAAATATTTTGCCATTCCTTCTCTGTCGCTGGGTTAAAATCCTGGAACTCTCTTCCTAACAGCACTGTGGGTGTACCTACACCACAGGGACGGCAGCAATTCAAGAAGGCAGCTCACCAGCACCCTCTCAAGGGCAATATGTGTTGGCCTAGGCACTGACACCCACATCCCATAAATGAATAATAAAGATTTTAGGGTTTTTCCTGATCCAGTTTCACAGGATAAACTAGATTCCCTTTGCCTGCAAACAATGCAGCAGCACTCACAAGCTCAATCCAAACTTACTAACTCCACTTGTCCACTCTGGATTTACAACAGCTGCTTGGGCAGCACGATGGCACAGTGGTTAGCCCTACTGCCTCACAGCGCTAGGGACTTGGGTTCGATTCCCGGCTTGGGTCACTGTCTGTGTGGAGTTTGCACATTCTCCCCGTGTCTGCGTGAGTTTCCTCCGGGTGCTCCAGTTTCCTCCCACAGTCCAAAGGAATGCGGGTTAGGTGGACTGGCCATGCTAAATTGCCCCTTAGTGTCAGGAGGACTAGCTAGGGTAAATGCATGGGATTATGGGGATAGGGCCTGGGTGGGATTGTAGCCAGTGCAGACTCAATGGGCCGAATGGCCTCCTTCTGCAATGTATGATTCTATAATTCAATGCTACTTAAGCAAAAGACTGAGATTTAATGAAATAATCGCTAAATGCCTATGCACAGACAGGCAGCTCATTACAGCGATGACTTTTCTTCTAAGCTGTATGATTAACAGGTTAAAAGGTGATGTTTAAATGCTCAAACCACCTTTGTTTGGAGATTAATGCCAATAAATGGAAATGACCCCGACATATCTCTTTATTCGAACACGTGTGTGTGGAGAATTGATCCAGATTAATGAAACTATATACGGTGAACTGCAGCCAATTCATTTGAAACAAAGTCCATTTTTAAAAATAACTTATTCCATTAATTTCATGGTGTGCACATTACGCTAACTAGTTGCAGCCACATTTGCGACTGCCATCAAAATGAAATGAGGAAGGCAGGTAACTATAGGCCGGTTAGTTTAACTTCTGTAGTAAGGAAAATGGTTGAATCTATCATCAAGGAAGAAATAGCGAGACATCTGGATATAAATTGTCCCATTGGTAAGACGCAGCATGGGTTCATGAAGGGCAGGTCATGTTTGACTAATTCGGTGGAATTCTTTGAGGGCGGTACGGTAGCACAGTGGTTAGCACTGCTGCTTCACAGCTCCAGGGGCCTGGGTTTGATTCCCGGTTTGGGTCACTGTCTGTGTGGAGTTTGTACATTCTCCTTGTGTCTGCCTGGGTTTCCTCCAGGTGCTCCGGTTTCCTCCCACAGTCCAAAGATGTGTGGGTTAGGTTGATTGGCCATGCTAAAAAAATTGCCCTTAGTGTCTTGAGATGCGTAGGTTGGAGGGATTAGTGGGTAAATATGTAGGGATATGGGGGTAGGGCCTGGGTGGGATTGTGGTCGGTGCAGACTCGATGGGCCGAATGGCCTCTTTCTGTACTGTAGGGTTTCTATGATTTCTATGATAACATTACATGCGCAGTGGACAATGGGGAACCTGTGGATGTGGTGTATCTGGATTTCCAGAAGGCATTCGACAAGGTGCCACACCAAAGACTGCTACATAAGATAAAAGTGCACGGTGTTACGGGTAATGTATTAGCATGGATAGAGGATTGGTTAATTAACAGAAAACAAAGAGTGGGGGTAAATGGGTGATTTTCTGGTTGGCAATCAGTGACTTGTGGTGTGCCTCAGGGATCAGTGTTGGGACCGCAGTTGTTTACGATTTACATAGATGATTTGGAGTTGGGGACCAAGTGTAGTGTGTCAAAATTCGCAGATGACACTAAGATGGGTGGCAGAGCAAAGTGTGCAGAGGACGTTGAAAGTCTGCAAAGGGATATAGATAATCTAAATGAGTGGGCGAGGGTCTGGCAGATGGAATACAATGTTGGTAAATGTGAGGTCATCTGTTTTGGTAGGAATAACAGCAAAATGGACTATTATTTAAAAAATTGCAGCATGCTGCTGTGCAGAGGGACCTGGGTGTCTTTGTGCAGGAATCTCAAGGAGTTGGTTTACAGGTGCAGCAGGTAAATAAGAAGACAAATGGAATTTTGTTCTTCATTGCTAGAGGGATGGAGTTTAAAAACAGCGAGGTTATGTTGCAGCTGTATAAGGTGATGGTGAGGCCACACCTAGAGTACTGTGTACAGTTTTGGTCTCCTTACTTGAGAAATGATATACTGGCACTGGACGGGGTGCAGAGGAGATTCACTAGGTTGATTCCAGAGTTGAGAGGGTTGGCTTATGAGGAGAGACTGAGTAGACTGGGGCTATACTCATTGGAATTCAGAAGAATGAGGGGAGATCTTATAGAAACATACAAGATTGTAAAGGGAATAGATTAGAAGCAGGGGAGTTGTTTCCACTGGGGGTGAAACTAGAACTAGGGGCATAGCCTCAAAATAAGGGGAAGCAGATTTAGGACTGAGTTGAGGAGGAACTTCTTCACACAAAGGGTTGTGAATCTGTGGAATTCCCTGCCCAGTGAAGCAGTTGAGGCTACCTCACTGAATGTTTTTAAGGCAAGGATAGATAAATTTTTGAACAGTAAAGGAATTAAGGGTTATGGTGAGTGGGTGGGTAAGTGGAGCCGAGTCCACAAAAAGATCAGCCATGATCTTATTGAATGGCGGAGCAGGCTCGAGGAGCCAAATGGCCAACTCCTGTTCCTAGATCTTATCTTCTTATGAATCAAATACTAAACTACAAATTCTTCTCTTACGGTCAAACCAGGTGCCAAGACACTGTCCTCCGATCCTTCACACAAAGATTTGGACAGTTTTTGACAAAGGTGCACTTCGTTTCACATCTTTTAACTATAAAGTTTTGGGACTGAATGTGACACACTGCTGCTCCCCCCCATTTTGAAATATTCCCAACACGAAAGACCGAGTATTGAATACAGTCACACATATTCAGTCAGCTATACTCAAGTATAGATCATGATAATGCACCATCAGTTGTATTTATCCAATTATTATCACCTCAGTGACCTTGAGTACCGAGATGTCATTGGATTTCTGGTGCCAGACACAGCCAAGATGACAGTGTGGCAGGAGATTTCAAATTATAAAGTTTCCTTGTCTAGTGCAATTGAACACAGCCTTTTAGTTTAAGATATTTTTCTCAGCCTGTCAATCAAGCTGCGGTGCAGCAAGTATTGCGATTGCCATCACTGAATATTTTTATTCGTGGGACTTGGGCGTCGTTGGCTGGCCAACATTTATTGCCCATCCTTAATTGCCCGAGGGCAGTTGAGAGTCAACCACATTGCTCCGGAATCACATGTAGGCCAGAGCAGGTAAGGACAGCAGATTTCCTTCCCTAAAGGACATTAGTGAACCAGATGGGTTTTTTTAACAATTGACAATAGTTTCATGGCCATCAGTCGATTCTTAATTCCACTGAATTCAAATTCCACCATCTGCCGTGGTGGGATTTGAACCTGGGTCCCCAGAATATGAGCTGAGTTTTTGGATTAATAGTCTAGCGATAATACCATTAGGCCATTGCCTCCCCCACTATCATAAATTCATAAGGCCAATCTCCCCATCGAGTCCGCTCCGCCATTCGATCCCGGCTGATATGCTCCTCATCCACATTTTCCTGGCTTTTCCCCATAACCCTTCAACCCATTACCAATTAAAAATCTGCCAAGCTCCTCCTTATCAACTTCCTGGGATAACCATTGACCAGAAACTGAACTGGACTAACAATATAAATACTGTGGCTACAAGAGCAGGTCAGAGGCTGGGAATCCTGCGGCAAGTAACTCACCTCCTCCTTTCTCAAAGCCTGTCTGCCATCTACAAGTCAGGAATATGATGGAATAGTCTCCACTTGCTGCTCCAACAACACTCAAGAAGCTCCACACCATCCAGGAAAAAGCAGTCCACTTAATTGGCACCCCATCCTTCACCTTCAACATTCACTCCCTCCACCTCCAATGCACAGTGGCAGCCGTGTGTACCAGATACAAGATGCACTGCAGCAACTCATCAAGGTAACTTTGACAGCATTCTCCAAATCTGCAAACTCTACCATCTAGAAGGATAAAGGCAGCAGACACATAGGAATGCCACCACCGTTCAAGCCACACACCACCCTGACTTGGAACTATGTCGCTGTTCCTTCTGTGTCACTGGGTCAGAATTCTGGAACTCCCTCCCAAACAGTACAGTGGGTGTCCCTACACCACAGAGACCCAAGCGGTTCAAGAAGGCAGCACACCACCCCCTTCTCAGGGGCAATTAGGAATGGGTAATAAATGCTTGCCTAGTCAGCGATGGTCACGTCTCAGGAACGAAGGATTTAAAGAGTCATTTTCATCCATCTTCAATCCAAGGCCTGGTCCCAGAAACATCACCAAAATATGTGTTGAAGCCTTGGAAGGTTGGATGGTTTCTGCAGTTTTCAGAGATAGGTTGATGCAAAACCCACCCCATTCCCAACAGATCAGAAAATCCACCTCAAACATACATATTCATAAAGCATTCACAGTTGCAACATAATTCTTCCCCAAGGATATTATTAAACTAGATAGGGTGTAGAAAAAATTTACTAGGATGCTACCGGGACTTGATGGTTTGAGTGAGAAGGAGAGGCTGGATAGACTGGGACTTTTTTCCCTGGAGCGTAGGAAGCTTTGGGGTGATCTTATAGAGGTCCATAAAATAGTGAGGGGCATAGATCAGCGAGATAGTCAATGCCTTTTCCCAGAGGTAGGGGGGTCTAAAACTAGAGGGCATAGGTTTAAGGGAGGGGAGAGATACAAAAGGGTCCAGAGGGGCAATTATTTCACACAGAGGGTGGTGAGTGTCTGGAACGAGATGCCAGAGGCAGTAGTAGAGGCGGGTACAATTATGTCTTTTAAAAAGCATTTAGACAGTTACATGGGTAAGATGGGTATAGAAGGATTTGGGCCAAATGTGGGCAATTGGGATTAGCTTAGGGGTTAAAAAAACAGGTGGCATGGACAAGTTGGGCCAAAGGGCCTGTTTCCATGCTGTAAACCTCTATCACACTATGACTCTATGACCCAACCCTACAAAACTTCAAGTTCCTCCTTGCTGCTTATCTCCATGGCTAATTAACTCCAGATGTGGAGATGCCGGCGTTGGACTGGGGTAAACACAGTAAGAAGTTTAACAACACCAGGTTAAAGTCCAACAGGTTTATTTGGTAGTAAAAACCACACTCCGAAAGCTTGTGTGGTTTTTACTACCAAATAAACCTGTTGGACTTTAACCTGGTGTTGTTAAACTTCTTACTGTAATTAACTCCACCCAAAGTGATCATGGGAATTGCCAAGGAAGTCCAGCTTGTCCCCAGTTTAATTTTTTTTTAAAGTCTATTTATTAGTGTCACAAGTAGGCTTACATTAACACTGCAATGAAACTACTGTGAAAATCCCCCAGTCACCACTCTCCAGCGCCTGTTCAGGTACACAGAGAGAGAATTTAGCATGGCCAATGCACCTAACCAGCACTTTTGGACTGTGGAAGGAAACCGGAGCACCCGGAGGAAACCCACGCAGACACGGGGAGAATGTGCAGACTCCGCACTGATGCTGGAATTTTACTGCCTCGCCGACACTCTTAAGACCCCGTCCGAGGCCAACAGAGAATGCCGTTCTGCGAGCCTCACCCACCCCGATTCTGGGGCAATCATGCCAGTAAAATTCCAGCGAGACGGTCACCCTAGCCAGGAACTGATCCTGGGTCCCTGACGCTGTGAGGCAGCAGTGCTAACCACTGCGCCACCGTGCCGGGCCCTATCAGATACAACTGGATCAGAGCTTTTGATGGGTAGTAACTTAGCAAATGGCGCTTGTAGGGCATGTGACGTGGAAACAATAAAAAGCAGCGGCCTCGCACACAATCCATCTCCTGTTAGGAGTTCTCAGAAAAAGGATGGGGACCAGGCTGAGCTTCTGCAGACGTTGCTTACACTGGGGAGTTCTCGGTGACTGCCGCACTTGAGATGATGGGATCTTTCAGCCTTCCAACAAGTCAGATTCTTGGGACCACCCATGGGTACCCAGCAGGTAGCTCTGTAAATCAACAGGAATAATCACAGCTGCTGTGCAATTAGGAGTTATTGATATTTTAATTAGTGGAGCATTTTTGACGAGTTGTTCTAGATACGCATTCCGAAACATCTCACTGGCAACTCAGCAATTCAATTATAGCTACAGCAATTAGTAAATGCTGCAGTGCTGATCATGAATGAATCCAGTATTCAGCTGGTGACAGCAATGCAAATTACCAATGAGATTTAAACACAGCAAATTAAGGAACAATCATAATGTTTAGGATTTGTGGAACAGGAAAATAACTTGCCTGAGAAGGCTGTGTTTGTGAGTCTGTAGTTAGGTGCTGAAGAAATCATTTAGAATGTTTGTATGTTTCGAGGGAGTGTAAATAGAGCATAGTCGCCCAGAACCCACGAAATATTGACGAAACACTGCAGGGAAGCGATACTCACGGCCCAGAGAGAATTGCTGTAAGGAGACTTATTATTCAAATCATCAAGGTCACACTTCCCTTCCTTTTTAAATTAATCTTTTTATTCCCCAAGCAGGGGCCCTAATTACGGCCACCATTGAGATCTCCTGGCCTGGCTTTCAAAACACTTTGATGTGAGACACTTAACAAACTTAACATAGAACCATAGAATCCCGAGAGTGCAGAAAGGCCATTCGGCCCATCGAGTCTGCACCAACTCTCCAAAAGAGCACCCACCCAGCCCCTTCCCTTCCTCCTATCGCAGTGCATTTAGCATGGCTAATCCACCTAATCTGCACATCTTTGGACACCAAGGGCAATTTAGCATGGTCAATTCATCTAACTTGCATATCTTCGGCCTGTGGGAGGAAACCGGAGCACCCAGAAGAAACCAATGCAACATAGGGAAAACATGCAAACTCCAAACAGGCTGTCACCCAAGACTGGAATTGAACGCGGATCCCTGGCGCTGTGAGGCAGCAGTGCTAACCACTGTGCCACCCTTCTTATTCCTCTGAAACTACACATTGCATTAAAACAATTCCTTGCCAGTCCACTTATGCTTGTGGACTGGCTAATTGTTGGAATAGTGCTGCCTCCTTAAAATACGAGTATTCTGTAATGCTAATCACAAGATAGAAGGAAGGCCTTTCAACCAGTCAGATTCCCTACTTTAAGAACAATCATGCCTTTTTCTAATTATAGCATGAAGCAGTTTTGTTTTTAAGTGAGTCCAGTGTTTTTAACCAGCCTGTTCTTGCTGTTTAAAAGCAAATTACTGCAGATGCTGGAATCTGAAACCAAAAGAGAAAACGCTGGAAAATCTCAGCAGGTCGGGCAGCATCTGTAAGGAGAGAAAAGAGCCGATGTTTCGAGTCTGAAATGTCAGCTCTTTTCTCTCATAACAGGTGTGGCCAGACCTGCTATTCTTGCTGTTGGTTAGTCACTGTGAGGTGATCACATTGAAACATAGAAGATTCCGGTGGGGTTGACAGAGTAGACACCAAGAGGATTGCTTCCCTGCCTGGTGAACCCAGGACACGAGGGCACAGCCTCAGGATAATGGGCCAATCATTTAGGACTGAGGTGAGGAGAAATTTCTTCACCCAGAGAGCTGTGATTCTTTGGAATTCTCCACCGCAGGAAGTTCTGGATATTCTGTCCTTGAGGTCGATTTTTGATCTCTCAGGGAATCAATGGGAGAATAAGTTTCAGGGCCTAGTGGTCTGCTCTTGCTCCTATTTCTTACATTCAGCGCTGGAGGAATATATTGGCATGTCTTCTAAGTGTGCCTTTCACAATCTTGAAATTGTGCTTTCTTGTCCTGGAGGTATGAAAGTGTTGTTTTAATTTGACAATGAGATTAGATATTGTGAAAACATCTCGATGTGTCCACATCATCTTTTTAAGATGACAAAAATTCTTAAGCAAACAATTGTTGGAAATGCAAAATGCTATTTTTAAGAATGAAAATGGAACGTTACTTTTTGGTGGGGGAAATGTTTCATAGAATCCCTACAGTGCAGAAGGAGGCCATTTGGCCCATTGAGTCTGTACCGACCACAATCCCACCCAGGCCCTATCCCCGTAACCCCACATATTTACCCTCCTAATCCCCCTGACACTAAGTGGCAATTTAGCATGGCCAATCAACCTAACCCACACATCTTTGGACTGTAGGAGGAAACCGGAGCACCCGGAGGAAACCCACGCAAACACAGGGAGAAAGTGCAAACTCCACACAGACAGTGACCCAAGCCGGGAATCGAACCCCTGTCCCTGGAGCTGTGAGGCAGCAGTGCTAACCACTGTTCCGTCCCTGTTTAATCACAGTTCTCGTCCAGTAACAGTTTTCTCCCATATGAACACACCAGTGTCACTCAATCCCAAATTCAGAGCAGCACAGTCTACTGCACAACCTGGTGGTCACAGTGACCGAGCTGCTTAATGTCATCCTAACTCATGACAAATTATGAGTTAGCTGTGTGCTGGAACGGAAGAATTTTGAAGGAACAAGTGAATGTCTGTAAGTCCCAGTACATGGTTGCTTTTCAAGAATTAATCTCAGTTACAGGTGCTCCTACCATCACACAATCCTTTATGTAATGTATCTAAACTAAAAGAGAAAATGCTGGAAAATCTCAGCAGGTCTGGCAGCATCTGTAAGGAGAGAAAAGAGCTGATGTTTTGAGTCCAGATGACCCTTTGTCAAAGCTAAAAGGCATAGAAAGTGGGAGATATTAACACTGCAGGGTGAGGGAATGAAAGATGAGTCATAGCCACAGAAACCAGGGGAAAAGCTGCTAATGGCAGTCCACAGAGAGAATAAAGGGTGTGAATGGCCAAACAGCAGAAAGGCTAAAATCAGAGGGTAAGCTAGGACTTACCCTTTCCTTTTCTCCTCCTTTGCTTTCCCTTTCCCCCTTTTTCTAAATTTCACCTCTCTTCCACCCTTTCCCCCACCATCCCCCCACATCTTCATCTGTCGCAGTTTACAATATCTGCCACTTTCTATGCCTTTTAGATTTGACAAAGAGTCATTTGGACTTGAAACATCAGCTCTTTTCTCTCCTTACAGATGCTGCCAGACCTGCTGAGATTTTCCAGCATTTTCTCTTTTGGTTTCAGATTCAAAGCTGGAATTGAACCCGGATACCTGGCACTGTGAGGCAGCAGTGCTAGCCACTGTGCCATCGTGCCACCCAAACCACTGTGCCAACTTCATTGCAGTGATAATGTAAGCCCACTTGGGACAGTAATAAATAAATGATAAAATAAATAATAGAATGGGGAAAATGGTCAATCAGCCATGATCTTGTCAAATGGCAAAGCAGGCTTGAGGGGCTGAATGGCCTGCTCTTACGCTTTCAATTCCTTTCATAATCTTGAAGGAAAGCAGATCATCTCAAAAGTCACTGAGCATGAATTTCAATGGGGATTCTGGTGAGGCAGGTGGAACGCCCAGAAGGAGGTGAAGACATAAAGGCCATTTATGTTGCCTGCGCTGTCGAGACTTCCGAGAGTGGGGGATCAGCGGAAAGCCCCCAGAATCTCGTGACTTTTTGTCACATCGCAGTTGACCATTTTTCCACAGATATATGAGGTTGAAAAATGAAGTTTTTTTAAATCTTTAATATTAAAAAAGGCAGTCAGACAAAAGGCAGTTTTAAGTTAGGGTTAAGCCAGCTATTTCTTTCAGGAACTAAATGGCAAGTCATTAGCTTGACTGGGTCCTCACCATTCAGCTGGTAAACCCTGTGAGCCAGCGGGGTGGAGGAAACACTGGGTATGGGGAAGACAGATGGATTTTGACACAGTGACAAAGGCTTTTAAAAATCAGAACATAGTTACCAAAACATTACGAAGGCAGCAAGGAAGATTAAAAGACCGCGGGGAGATGAAGGCAGCAAAGAAGATTAAAAGACTGCAGGGAAAGTGGTTCTGGCCTTGGGATATAGGACACAATACAGAAGAGTTGGCCCATTATAGTCAAGCAAGATAAATCACTTATGTCAAGGGGCAAAATGTGCAGCAGTTTTATGCTATTATGTGGAGATAAGTAATGACTGAACCCAGTTGTGATTTTACCCGTTGCTATAAACAACTCACCTCAAATTGGATTAAAGCAGCTTGTGATTGGAAACAATTTTGCATCCCATACTGTTAGCTCAGTCTGCTGTTTGAGAGATTGATGAGATCCCATGTGTGAAAGGGACAGGAATGCTTTTGTTACGTCCCCAGTTTTAGGCTAATCATATAGGGCAGCGTGGGTCAACTCCCAAAAACAGAAAATGTCAGGACGATTTAAGAGAGTGACTGATGCAACTGGACCCAAGACGGGGCAGGGCGGGGGGAAGGGGGGGATCTACAATGGACAAAAACTGTGTTGCAGCCTCCTCTTTATCAAAGGAACAAAAACAGTTCCTTTACTTTTCCTTCATAACTGGATTTGCAACATTCAGAATCACCTGTAATGCTCATCTGTATCTTTGGAGGGATATTAATATTAATATTTATATCCTTCCTACAATTAAGTCATCAGAACACTGCACAGTGGGATTTGGCCTGCATTATATGCCACAAAAATATAAATCCTTATTGGTTGTACACAATCCATCTGTTAATGGAACCCAGGAGCTCCATTGTGCCACAGTAACATATTATGCTGCAGCTTTCATAGATTTTCCAATTGTAACCTCGGAATTCCTGTCCCGATTACTCACTGCAAGCCTCCACATCCGATGTATAAAACCTCTTGAAGCCAACATCAGGTTTCCTCTTCTCTTTTTCCAGGGGGAAGAGTCCCATGCCTGCTTCGCCTTTCTTCAATTCCGGCAACATCTTTGTAAATCTTTTCCGCACCCTCCGACTGCTCTGCAAGCCTATTTGTATCGGTGTGTGTTTTGATGCTCTCTTCCACATTATTATCCCTCACCCTCATTTGGCATCAACTGAAAATTCCAGTTCTAATTCCCGAATCATTGATGTGGACGTTAAACAACAGTGGTTCCAGTACCAATACCCATTGGAGTTTTTAGAAGAATGAGAGGTGATCTTATTGAAATGAATAAGATATCGAGAGATCTTGATAGGGTAGACAGAGGCTGTTTCCTCTTGTGGTGTGGAGATGCCGGCGTTGGACTGGGGTAAACACAATAAGAGTTTTAACAACACCAGGTTAAGGTCCAACAGGTTTATTTGGTAGCAAATGCCATTAGCTTTCGGAGCGCTGCTCCTACTTGTGGGACAGACTAAAACCGGGGGATATAGTTTAAAAATGAGAGGCCTATCTTTTAAGATCAATTAGGAGATTTTTAAAAATCTCTGTGGAATTCTCTTCCCCAGAAAGTAATGGAGGCTGGCTCGTTACATTTATGCAATACTGATCTGATGGACTTTTGGTGGACAAGGGATATGGGTGGAGCTGACAACACAATCAGATCCACCATGATCTCATTGAATGGTGGACCAGGCTCGAAAGCCAAAATGGCCCACTCCAGCTCCCAATGCCCTATGGCCTTATGGTTCTATGGCCCCGTGTGTTTTTTTCAGAAGGAACTCTTCAAAATGCAGCGAATGAAAATACAGCAAAACTTACTCCAACTTATAAATCAAAGAAAGGGTTTAATAAAGAAACATCATTACTCCAAACTTGGGGCCTCACCCTGGGCCACTTCAAGCTACCCACAATTCTACATAGTTCCTTACTTATAGCGAATCAGCTGGTCAGCTGACTATTACATCGCTCTGTAATTGGTTCTATGGTTTACTGGGTCAGTTGACCCTTATTTCTTGTTCCCACTGGTCACATTATATTCAATACAAAGTTGTCACCGGTTACATTCAAACACCATGTTCCCCATGCCAATACCTTTGGAACATTATGTCCCACTTTCAGCAAGTCCAAAACCCTTCCCTCAAATCCTACCCTTTGTTTTGCAGCCATCTTTCAAAACACTTGCCATCTGGCTTCTAAGGTGAACTGCTCATTAATTTTAAGCCAATTCAGATTTCTATTATTTAAAGCAGATCTGTATTCGGGTTCCCTATTTGATGTTTAACAAAGACCGCGCCGACTGCGATCCTTGCTGCTACCGGGGTTAGCTTTTCAATCCTTCCCTGTGACACATCTCTGATCTTCAGCCTTTATTATGTAAGAATGTGCAATGAACATTCGAGTGTTATTGCTTCAAAAAAGCATGTCAAATCGTGACCAACCATGTGACGGAACCTTTGCTTGGAGGCTCCCAGATACAAAAAGTAGGTCGAACTGGATGGATAGCAGAGCAAATTCATTTGACTGGTTTTGCTGGAACAAAATCCTAGCCTCAGTTTAACCAATCGCAGACTAGAATCACACAGCTCAGGAGGAGGCTATTTGGCCCCTCACGCCTCTGCCAGCTCTTTCACAAATCAGTCCAGTTTAGAACCATAGAATCCCTACAGTGCAGAAGGAGGCTACTTGGTCTACCCAGTCTACACCAAAAGGGCATCTTAACCAGGCCTGCCCTGCTGCCCTATCCCCTTAACCCCATTTTATGGAAACACAAGTAAAACCAGGCAGATTGAGATGTCATAAATCTGCACTGATTAAAGAACAAAAAATAAAACAGCCAGAAACAGGCCCTTCGGCCCACCAAAGCCTGCGCCAATACATGGTTTCTATCCCTCTGTTCACTTCTTCATGTGTCCATCAAGATAGGCCCTGAATGTTGCTAACATGCCTGATTCCACCACCTCCACTGGCAGTACATTCCAGGCACCCACCATCCTCTGTGTGAAAAACTTTCCCCGCATGTCTCCCCTCGACTTGGTTTTTATTAGAGTCCAGGTCAGTTCCTCAATCACCCTGTGACCACTGGACTGAGAGCTACTGCAGGTCAGGACAAATGCAAAGGGGAGGCAAGAGAGAGAGAGAGGGAACCCCCTCTCACCTTAAATCCATGCCCTCTTGTAGTCGACCCTTCCATCTTGGGAAAAAGCCTCTGACTATCCACCCTAGTCAGCATTTTTCACTTGTGCAGGAAGTAATATATCCTTCATTGTTGTCACAAAGCACTATAGAGTCATAGAGGTTTACAGCATGGAAACAGGCCCTACGGCCCAACTTGTCCATGCCACCCTTTTTTGTTAATCATTAAGCTAGTCCTAATTGCCCACGTTTGGCCCATATCCCTCTATGCCCATCTTACCCATGTAACTGTCTAAACGCTTTTTAAAAGACAAAATTGTACCCGCCTCTACTACTGCCTCTGGCAGCTTGTTCCAGACACTCGCCACCCTCAGTGATAAAATTGCCCCTGTGGACCTTTTTGTATTTCTCCCCTCTCACCTTGAACCTATGCCCTCTAGTTTTAGACTCCCCTACTGTTAGGAAAAGATGTTGACTATCTAACTGATCTATGTCCCTCATTATTTTATAGACCTCTACAAGATCACCCCTAAGTCTCCTGTGCTCCAGGGAAAGAAGTCCCAGTCTATCCAGCCTCTCCTTATAACTCAAACCATCAAGTCCCGGTAGCATCCTAGTAAATCTTGGAAATAAAACATTATTTTGCATCAGATTCACTGTAATGAATGGTAGCAAATCATTTCAAAGGGGGGAAAAAAGCTTCACATGATTTGTTATCGACTAATGCAACATTGTTCCAATTATCACCACTTGTGGCAAGTTCTGCGCCATTAGCGCATATAAATCAGACAGAGAACACCAACAGCCACTATATCTGGTTGCAGCTCCATTAGCAACACTTATTATAAGCTGAAACTTGTTGTTTTCCCCGTGAGGCAAAGGGACTTGTGCAAATATGAGTTCCCCCCGCCCCCAGATTCATAACTGGTGAAATGCTGGTTATTGTAGAATATTGGCCAGGTGTGCAGTGGCCAGATATCAGGAGCAACAGTATAATCGCTTCTATCACTGAATCTGCTACATGCACACTCTTACACTGCGAAATACTTCCACTATACCCCTTCAACTCTCTTACACAACCCCCTCTAGGAGTCCCTGTCGCTCCCGGGTTAAACAGGAAAAAGTGGGAGAGACTCACAGGAAGGCAATCTGACAGAATCATTTCAAAATCATTCAGAATTTACTAACTGCATTTAATTCACCTTCCACCCTTACTTAACACTTTTAATCCTTTACGAAAAAGACCATCGGCTGCCACTTTGTACAAATTCTGCTTCTGATCCGTGGGCCCTGTCAAGTTATTTCTCAAGGCACGAGCTGGTTTCTGTCTATCGCCAGGAGATTTCCAGAATTCTGTCTTTCGTAATTCCCAGATCAGTTAAACACGCAGATTGCCTTATTTCTAAATATGCACACACACAGATGAGAACAATTGTAATCTCATTCCCATAGAAAAAAAAATTACACATTCATGAAATACTTGCTTCAAATGAAACATTTAGACATGGATTTATTCTCCGTGCATTCCCAGTGTGTGCTGGGCAATATCGTTTGGAGCTGGGTGAAGTATTGTGGCTGGAAATAGGAAAGATGCTACTTTTCCTCTGAGTGCTCTGTGTAACACAACCTCCAACAACAACAGGTTTGCCCTGATGCTACAAAGCAATGTCCCCTCTCTGGAAGAATTTGATGTCGAGAGACATTCTTGATTGGCGTGGATTGCTCGACTCGGTTTTAATTAGAGCCCAGGTCAGTTCCCCAATCGCCCTGTGACCGCTGGACTGAACTGCTACAGGTCAGGACAAATGTAAAGGGGAGGCGAGAGAGGGAAACCCACCCCGATCATCTGAAACTTCATTTTCACCCAACAACAGGGGGGAATAAAGTCAAGTTCAAGCACTGAATTCCCAAATTTCCTCATCCCAGAGTGGCTCCGTCCTCTCCACCCTGACTGAGGATGAACCAGAGACCAGCAGCTCCACTGAAAAGATGTCTGAGGCTCCGGGAGTGGGCTGGATCTTGAATTGTTCAGCTCCTTGGCAGAGCCAGCACAGAGCACAGGGGGAGAGAGATAGAGTTGGTACAGGCTCCCTATTACCCACATACACACACATACACACACAGAGACACACAAACACACCCTCACACAGACAAACAGACACATACATACACACAGAGAGACAGAACCAAACACACGTACACACACACACGCACCCATACACATACAGACACACAGAGACACAAACACATAGAGAACCCCACACACACACATACAGACACACGCACATCCCCACTCCACACACAGAGACACACACACAGACCCTCCCCCACACACACACACACATACAGACACACAGACAGATGCATGCAGACACATACAGACACAGAGAGAGAGAGAGACATACAGAGATATACAAAGACACACACAGAGACCTCCCTCCACACACACAGATCTGCTGAGTACTCTCCGCAGTGTGGATCTCTGCTATGCTGCACCCAGCCCCATTTACAATAAGACTAAACACACACAGGATAATCCAATCCCCCTGCTTCATTCAACAACACCAATCTCAAAATAAAACTCACCCAAACCTTCCCCTGGCGAGCAGTCCGCAAAGGCGGATTCAGTGAAGTGGCGATGGTTTGTAGCCGGCAGTAAAAGGCTGGTGAATTGTTGCGCTCCCGATCCGGCTTCACTTCTCTCTCTCTCTCTCTGTTTCCCCCCAGTCCCCCCTTTCCCAGCCCAGGCAGCTCGGAGAATCCAGCTCAATAGAAACAGCCCAAAAAACCCATTGACGTCAGCCTACAGCTCCATGTGTGGCCAACTGGAGAAGCAACTCCAGGGATGGAAAAACATCTCCAGAAAACACGAGTGTAAAAGATCACAACTCATAGACCCCCCAAAACGGCCCAAACATCAGTACACATTTTCTCAACTGAAGGATCAAAGAGTACAGCAGGAATGCTACAGCCTAGAGTCCCAGTGTAGAAGGAAGGCTTGTCACTGTAAAGTTATTCCTGTGCATAGCCAGGGGGGAGGGGGAATGACACTTGGAAAATAAAAATATTTTTGGTGTAAATCAAACTTAAGTTTATTTATGAGTGTCACAAGTAGGCTTACATTAACACTGCAATGAAGTTACTGTGAAAATCCCTGAGTCACCACAGTTCAGCACCTGTTCAGGTACACTGAGGGAGAATTTAGCATGGCCAATGCACCTAACCAGCACGTCTTTCGAACTGTGGGAGGAAATCGGAGCATCTGGAGGAAACCCACGCAGACATGGGGAGAATGTGCAGACTCCGCACAGACAGTGACCCAAGCAGGGAATCAAACTCGGGTCCCTGGCACTGTGAGGCAGCAGTGCTATCCACTGTGCCACTGTGCCATCAAGTAAGCTGAATCAAATAAAGGGACAAATTAAAGGGAGAGACTTGGGAAACACTTTGAACTTATAGGTATAACACATGCTTCAATATAAATACACTGGCCTCAGAATCAGACTAAGGTACACAGCAGTCATACTACAGGCTGCAAGGCAGTATGGATGCTGCACTGGCAGACATGGGAACAGGTGATTGTAGCTAGCTAACAAACTGGAAGACAAAGGGTTGAATTTTCCCGTCCCACCCGTGTTCCACCCGCCACGTGGGAATCGTAGCGAGTGGATCACGGACCAAGTAAAGGAACATTGACCTCAGGCGGGATTTTCTGACCTCGGGGTGAGCGCGACCGGAAAATCCCACTCCAGGAGTTAACACAACAGCTGTTGCCAAATCAGAGCATGGAATTTTCCCGTCCCACCCACCGTGGGAATCGTAGTGAGCAGGGGCAGATCATGCACAGGTCCGTGGACCTCGGGCAGGATTTTCCAGTCCTGGGGTGAGCGCGGCTTGAAAACCCCACCCAGAGTCTCAGGTCAGTGCCTGAGGCGGTGAGTTCATTCATTCTTTCGTGGGATGTGGGTACCACCGCATTTGATGCCCATCCTTAATTACCCTTGAGAAGGTGATGGTGAGCTGCCTTCTTGAATCGCTGCAGTCCCTGAGGTGTAGCTGCACCCCCACGGCCTGTTAGGGAGAGAGTTCCAGGATTTTGACCCAGCAAGTGTGAACGTTTGGTGATATAGTTCCAGGTCAGGATGGTGTGTGGCTTGGAGGGGAACTTGCACATACTGGTATTCCCATGCATCTGCTGCCCTTGTCCTTCTAGATGGGTAGAGGTTGCTGGAGCCTTGGAGTTTGGAAGATGTTGCCAAAGGATCTTTGGCAAGTTGCTGCTGTGCGTTTTGTAGATGACACACACTGCTGTCACTGTGTGCCAATGGTAGAGAGGGTGAATGTTTAAGGGGATGGATAAGATGCCAATCAAGGGGGTTGCTTTGTCCTGGATGGTGTCAAGCTTTATCTTGCGTGTTGGAGCTGCACTCATCCAGGCAAGTGAAGGGTAAACCATCACACTCCTTACTTGTGCCTTGTAGATGGTGGATAGGGGAATCAGGAGGTGAGTTACCCATTGCAGAATTCCCAGTCTCTGACATGTCCTTGCAGCTACAGTATTTATATGGCTTGTCCAGTTCAGTTTCTGATCAGTGGTAGCGCCCTTCTCTGCCACCTTAGTAGAATAAGCCCTTCCAGATACAGTCCACCATCCACAACCGTCAGCAATAGCAGCAGCCTCCAATCTCCATTCAGGGTCCTTTTGCAGTTACTGCCACTTCTGGGATCAGTCAATCTGCTGTGCATTGCAGTCACTCATCTTGGTCAGTCAGGCATCTGAAACATGTTCTTCAAGACAAACTTCTAAGAAGACCACATCAAGTATAGATTCCATTTGCCTAATACAGCATATGGTCTCTCCAGTGTGAGACACACTTCCTTTTTCTAAGCTAGGGATTCAGAACCTTAATAACAAGAGCCACTTTTAACAACCGAATCAAAATGCAATATCTTAAGAGCCACACTGCTGCGACTCAAATTCCAATAATAATGAAAAACAAGGCAGAGACTGGTAATGCACAAATTTATATTTGCATGAGTAACAAGATGGATGTACTTTTTATTATAATTTCATCTATTGTATTTCTTTGCAGAATCATTCAATCTTTGAACAGGTTTAAAAATACATTGGGTGAAATGATCCCTTTTCCAATCTCATATCACTAATAGAAATCCCCATTTATAAAGTTAAGCCTTGTTCAAAGCCGTCTAACTTTTTTTTTACAGTGGTCAAATGATTGGCAGATACAGTATAATTTGGATAAATGTGAGGTTATCCACTTTGGTAGCAAAAAACAGGAAAGCAGATTATCATCTGAATGGTCATATATTAGGAGAGGGGAATGTGCAATGAGACCTGGGTGTCCTCATATTCCAGTCACTGAAGGTAAGCATGCAGGTGCAGCTGGCAGTGAAAAAGACAAATGATATGTTGGGCTTTATAGCGAGAGGATCAAGTACAGGAGCAGGGATGTCTTGCTGCAATTATACAGGGCCTTGGTGAGACCTGGAATATCGTGTGCAGTTTTGGTCTCCTTATCTAAGGAAGGATGGTTTTGCTCCAGAGAGAGTGCAAAGAAAGTTTACCAGGCTGATTTCTAGAATGGCGGGGCTGATGTATGAGGAGAGATTGAGTTGGCTAGGATTATATTCGCTGGAGTTCAGAAGAATGAGGGGGGGGGGATCTCATGGAAACTACAAAATTCTAAAAGGACTAGACAGGGTGGATGCAAAAAGGATGTTCTCAATGGTGGGGGTGTCCAGAACCAGGGGTCACAGTCTGAGGATACTGAGTAGACCGTGTAGGACTGAGATAAGGATGTGGTAAACCACTGTTAGCTTATTGCCTGTGTGTGTGACATGCCTGGACACGTCCCTGCCGGCCCTGCCCGAGACTCCTCCCCCCCCTGGTCCAGGTATAAAGGTGACTGCTCCCCACCCCCTGCCTCAGTCTGGACCAGTTCATCGGCATGGGTGTGCTCCAAGTCTTTTGCTAATGAAAGCCTATTTGTTCTTGCATACAAACTAGCCTTTGCTTGATTGATGGTGCATCAAAGGAGAAATTTCTTCACCCAGAGAGTTGTCTGTCTATGGAATTCACTACCACAGAAAGTAGTTGAGGCCAAAACATTGAATGTTTTCAAGAAGCAGTTCGATGTAGTACTTGGGGTGAAGGAGATCAAAGGATATGGGGGGAGACAGGATCATGTTATTGAGTTGGATGATCAGCCATGATCATAATTAATGGCAGAGAAGGCCCGAATGGCCTCCTCCTGCGCCTATTTTCTATATTTCTATGATTTGGGAAATAGCTACTTTTGAACAACCAATCCATGAAAAATATGTTGAATGGTGTTAATGATTAATTGCTATACTTCTAAACTGCATTTTTTTAATAATTAGAAAGGAAATTTTAAAATGTTCGTGATATTTCAGGTTCTGCCTTCACCTCAAGTGAACGTCCCAAAGAGTCATAGAGGTTTACAGCTTGGAAACAGGCCCTTCAGCCCAACTTGTCCATGCCGCCCTTTTTTTTTAAAACCCTAAACTAATCCCAAATGCCTGCATTTGGCCCATATCCCTCTGTACCCATCTTACCCATGTAACTGTCTAAATGCTTTTTAAAAGATAAAATTGTACCCGCCTCTACTACTACCTCTGGCAGCTTGTTCCAGACACTCAACACCCTCTGTGTGAAAAAATTGCCCCTCTGGACACTTTTGTATCTCTCCCCTCTCACCTTAAACCGATGTCCTCTCGTTTTAGACTCCCCTACCTTTGGAAAAAGATATTGACTATCTAGCTGATCTGTGCCCCTCATTATTTTATAGACCTCTATAAGGTCACCCCTCAGCCTTCTAGGTTCCAGAGAAAAAAATCGCAGTCTATCCAGCCTCTCCTTATAACTCAATCCATCAAATCCCGGTAGCATCCTAGTAAATCTTTTCTGCTCTCTTTCTAGTTTAATAATATCCTTTCTATAATAGGGTGACCAGAACTGTGCACAGTACTCCAAGTGTGGCCTTACCAATATCATGTACAACTTCAACAAGATGTCCCAACTCCTGTATTCAATGTTCTGACCAATGAAACCAAGCATGCTGAATGCCTTCTTCACCACTCTGTCCACCTGTGACTCCACTTTCAAGGAGCTATGAACATGTACCCCTAGATCTCTTTGTTCTGTAACTCTCCCCAATGCCCTACCATTAACTGAGTAAGTCCTGCCCTGATTCAATCTACCAAAATGCATCACCTCGCATTTATCTAAATTAAACTCCATCTGCCATTCGTCAGCCCAATGGCCCAATTGATCAAGATCCCATTGCACTTGGAGATAACTTTCTTCACTATCCACTACACCATCAATCTTGGTCCCAATCAGCATTTTGCTCTGTGCAAAGTTTTCAGGAAGTGATTTGATTTTAGTGCTTTCCATGTCGTGGTTGGCTGTCTATGAGAATTATTTAATGTGATTTGTTTCTTGGGCAACTGCAGGTTCCCATTATAGAGTGCTGTGATAAAGTGCACAGTGATTACCTGAAAGCTCTCGCTACAGCAATCGCTGGATGTCTCAGCAAAGTTTCCTTGAAGGTCAATGGCGAATGCCCTTGCCTCAGCCTGACCACAAAATCCAGGCCAGGATTTAAGCTTCTCAGAATTTATATGGGACTATACTTGGAAATTAACTGGCTGTAACTATGCATCTCATTACCTGAAAACACTAAAAAGTTCCATCATTAAAAACCATTCTACCTGTTGTGATACTTGTTTGCGGGAATATCTGTAACTGATTGGGAAAGAACGCCCAACCACAATGACAGTCAGAGATAGTCATCCACTTCAGGAAACTCAGTGGAGGACATGCCTCTGTCTATGTCAATGGTGATGAAGTGGAAATGGTTGAGAGTTTCAGGTTTTTAGGTGTTCAGATCACCAACAACCTTTCCTGGTCCCTCCACGCCAATGCTATAGTTAAGAAAGCCCATCAACGCCTCTACTTTCTCAGGAGGCTAAGACTACGACTCTCACCAATTTTTACAGATGCACCATAGAAAGTATTCTTCCCGGATGTATCACAACTTGGTATGGCTCCTGCTCTGACCAAGACTGCAAGAAACTACAAAATCCATCACGCAATCCAGCCTCCCATCCACTGACTCCGTCTACACTTCCCGCTGCCACGGGAAAACAGCCAGCATAATCAAGGACCCCACGCACCCCGGACATACTCTCTTCCACCTTCTTCCATTGGGATAAAGATACATATGTCTGAAAACACATACTTACTGACTCAAGAACAGCTTCTTCCCTGCTGCCATCAGGCTTTTGAATGGAACTATCTCGCATTAAGTTGATTTTTTTCTACACCCTAGCTTGTGACTGTAACATTATATTCTGCACTATCTTCTTTCCTTCTCCCCTATGTACTCTATGAACGGTAAGTTTTGTCTATATAGCATGCAAGAAATAATACTTTTTACTCTATATCAATACATGTGACAATAATAAATCAAATCAAATCTCTAGATCCCCTCAATCAGGCAATCCCCTGGAGTACTCTGTACTGGGCTGGACAGGTATAAGATGAACAGGTTTACCAGAGATGACACCCCCCTGTAATTTGGAATCAACTCAATCCCAAAGAGACCTCACCTAGTCTGAAACTAAGCTGTTTTACCTGTGTTAAATAGCTACCAAATGCTATTTTATGTCTGTACAGGTGCACAGTAACGATACTTCAATTTTGTTTTAGAAAGCTTTTGATTTGATTTGATTTGATTTATTATTGTCACATGTATTAGTATACAGTGAAAAGTATTGTTTCTTGCACACAGTACAGACAAAGCATACCATTCATAGAGAGGGAAAGGAGAGAGTGCAGAATGTAGTGTTACAGTCTTAGCTCGGATGTAGAGAAAAATCAACTTAGTGCGAGGTAGGTCCATTCAAAAGTCTGATGGCAGCAGGGAAGAAGCTGTTCTTGAGTCGGTTGGTATGTGACCTCAGACTTTTGTATATTTTTCCCGACGGAAGAAGGTGGAAGAGAGAATGTCCGGGGTGCGTGGGGTCCTTAATTATGCTGGATCAAAGGTTACATTTTCTGTTTAAAGAAAACCTTGGTCTGAGTTTAAAGACTATTTCAAAATGGCTCCAAGCTAGCAGATAGAATTGAGGATTTCAACTGGGTCTCCTCTTCCAAGAGGATAATAGAAGATCCTTCTTTGGATAATAGTTCACCATGGTCACATCCAGGGTATAAGTGTTGATGCCTCATTGAAAGAAGGTAAATTGTTCCTTGGCTGGGACAAAATCTAAGAACCACAAGTGAGAGAAGGCCTGATTGAAGTCTTGATGCCTTATTTGGGAGATGATGTGGCATTTTGTACAGGTCACATGATAACAATGGCCATCTTGGCCTACCAGCAAAAAGCATTGAAAATGGCGAAAAGCATCTGATCCACAGAGAACCATCTTGAAGAAGTTTCAAACTAGGGAGAGAGAGGCAGAGAGAGACCTCTGGAAGCAACCAAGAGTAACTGGGCAGGTTGAAAATGCCACACCTGCAGAACCAGAAGCGAAGAACCTTCTCTCTTCCCTGTTTACCTGATCTCATCTACCAGGCTCACCTGCTGAAGCAACCTCCAGCAATTCAACAGTGGAAACCATCGCGACCACGGAAACAACCCTACATCTTCAAAAGCTTCGCTTCAGACAACGCAACACCTCAGCTTCAGAAAGTATCAGGCTTGCATTGACAATGGGCCAAGCTGATCCAAATTTTAGAAAGATCATTTTATCATCATTTAGATGTATGTTCTTCAATCTTCGTGCGTGCGTGTGTGTGTGTGTGTGTGTTAGTAGTGTTATCCCAGGTAACTTCCAGAGCAATAGAGTGAAATAAAATAATCTTTTCTTTTTTAAGTAAAAAGGCTTTGATGCTGGGTTATTTTCAAATTGATTTTTCCTCCTCCATGGGTAAGAAGATGTGGACACACATAAAAATATATTATTCACAGGCAGCCTTGGGGAATACTTTTTAAAGTATCCCTGAAATGTGCAAACACCTACGGAGTGCAGGTGTCCAACTTTCATTCAGAGGATTGACTAAAATCCAGAAATGCAGGGCACTGTATTTAGTGCCATCATCACAGAGTCTAGAAGCATTTTTCACTTTCTCTTTTCTATTCTTGGAAAGAGGATCAGTGCCGATAAAGAGAGATATTTCTGAGTCAAAGTCCACAGCACTCCGTCAATCATTTCTTCCACTCCCTGCTTTAGTTTACTTATTAATTAGTGTCACAAGTAGGCTTACATTAACACTGCAATGAAGTTACTATGAAAATCCCCCAGTCACCACACTCCGGCGCCTGTTCGGGTACACTGAGTGAGAATTTAACATGGCCAATGCACCCTAACCAGCATGTCTTTCGGACTGTGAGAGGAAACCAGAGCACCCGGTGAAAACCCACGCAGACACGGGGAGAAGGTGCAAACTCCACACAGACAGTGACCCAAGCCAGGAATTGAACCCGGGTCCTTGGCGCTGTGAGGCAGCAGTGCTAACCACTGTGCCACCTTAGAGTATTGCATAATAATTAAAGTCCACAATAGTATGCATGTGCCAGTTCTGTCTGATGCCAGTGTTTTATACAATACATTTATTTTTGCCTTGGAGTTTGATTTGGAGCCTGCAACTTGGATATGAATAAGAAGCCACTTTGAAAGTTAATGGAATCTTTCCACCACCTACCCACCCACTAAACCCCCCAACCTGCCATGTCTGTGAAATATCTGCCCATTACCAACTAGGAACACCAAGTCCAACTGATAGAAATGCCCACACAGAACACTCACTGGGTACCAGCTGGAGGGGGCAATCTGACATGTACTGTACCATCATAGATGGAGGAGATGAAGAGGTTTCCAAAGTCAGCGATGATCATTTGATTGTAGAGTAAGGATTTACGGGGTACACTTTAAATGGGAAGGCAATGTGGTATTGTTGCTAGACTATTAATCCAAAAACTCAGCTACTGCTCTGGGAAACCTGGGTTCGAATCCCGCAGTAAGAAGTCTCACAACACCAGGTTAAAGGCCAACAAGTTTACTTGGTAGCAAAAGCCACTAGCTTTCGGAGCGCTGCTCCTTCATCAGGTAAGTGGGAGTTCTGTTCACATACATGGCATATAAAGACACAAACTCAATTTACAAAATAATGGTTGGAATGCGAGTCTCTACAGGTAATCAAGTCTTAAAGGTACAGACAATGTGAGTGGAGAGAGCGTTAAACATAGGTTAAAGAGATGTGTATTGTCTCCAGCCAGAACAGTTAGTGAGATTTTGCAAGCCCGGGCAAGTCGTGGGGGTTACAGATAGTGTGACATGAACCCAAGATCCCGGTTGAAGCCGTCCTCATGTGTGCTGAACTTGGCTATCAGTCTCTGCTCAGCGACCGAATGCCCGTGACCGCTGAAGTGCTCCCCAACAGGAAGAGAACATTCTTGCCTGGTGATTGTCGAGCGGTGTTCATTCATCCGTTGTCGTAGCGCCTGCATGGTCTCCCCAATGTACCATGTCTCGGGACATCCTTTCCTGCAACGTATCAGGTAGACAACGTTGGCCGAGTTGCAAGTGTATGTACCGTGTACCTGGTGGATGGTGTTCTCACATGAGACGATGGCATCTGTGTTGATGATCCGGCATGTCTTGCAAAGGTTGCCGTGGCAGGGTTGTGTGGTGTCATGGTCACTGTTCTCCTGAAGGCTGGGTAGTTTGCTGCGGACAATGGTCTGTTTGAGGTTGTGCGGTTGTTTGAAGGCAAGAAGTGGGGGTGTGGGGATGGCTTTGGCGAGATGTTCGTCTTCATAATAACATGTTGAAGGCTCTGGAGAAGATGTCGTAGCTTCTCCACTCCGGGAAGTACTGGACGACGAAGGGTACTCTGTCCACCATGTCCCGTGTTTGCCTTCTGAGGAGGTTGGTGCGGTTTTTCGCTGTGACGCGTCGGAACTATCGATCGATGAGTCAAGCGCCATATCCTGTTCTTATGAGGGCATCTTGAAAGACTCACAGAACTCCCACTTACCTGATGAAGGAGCAGCGCTCCAAAAGCTAGTGGCTTGTGCTACCAAATAAACCTGTTGGACTTTAACCTGGTGTGGTGAGACTTCTCACTGTGTTTACTTGTGTTTGCCGGCATCTCCACATCATGGCTTCGAATCCCGCCACAGCAGATGGCGGAATTTGAATTCAATTCGAAAATATATCTGGAATTAAGAATCTACTGATGACCATGAAACCATTGCCGATTGTCGGAAAAACCCATCTGATTCACTAATGTCTTTTGGGGAAGGAAATCTGACGTCCTTACCCGGTCTGGCCTACATGTGACTCCAGAGCCACAGCAATGTGGTTGACACTCAACTGTTCTCCGAGGGCAATTAGGGATGGGCAATAAATGCTGGCCAGTCAGCAACGCCTATTCCCCACAAATGAATTTTTAAAAACTTGTTAGTTGCTTATCACACCAATGTGTTAATGACTAAATGTAATTACTACAAACTAAATTTAATTTCTGCAGTTTGCATTAACATACATCGATCCGTGTTCCTGCTTAAAAGAAAAAGTTACTCGGTTCATCAGCAGAGGCAGGGGTATAGTAAATAATATATCTGTTTCTGGTGTAGAGTGAAAATAAAGTCGCCATAGTCCCAGATGACCTTAGGTTCCCTTTGAGGGAGAGAGCCGACTGATTTAACCTGAGGATCACCACACCTCAGACAAGGGGCAAGGTCAAGAAAGCAGGGCCTTCATGAATAACCTCAGCTGGTACAGGAATTGAACCCACATTATTGGCATCACTCTGTGTTGGAGGGAATGAATGAACTGAGTCTTCCAAGACTGTATAGAACTTCAACAAAAATAGCTTTTTCAACATGGCTGAGGGAGCAGTACTCAGAGCTGTAATTCCAGCTTATTCCCGAGCTACTCTACCCATCATAGGTGCTTACACATCGCAACGTTTTCACATTGCAAAGCACTACATTTAGATTAGGTCATCATGTTGCTACTTTAAATTTGTTAAAGTTCTGCTTTGATCACATTATGCCGATCAATTGTCCTGTGTGCTTTATCTTTAATCATTTTCTGAACATATCCTGTCTACCTGTTTGCAATGTGAAAGCACTGTAGTTATCGAGCCAATTTTGATGGCGTGTTAATTGTCCCATTTCCCTGATACTTGATTAGTTTCAAGGCTACCAGTATGACACCCACCTGACATTTTGGCCTGGGGCAGAACCCAGGCATAAGTGAGTGATAGCAGGAATGGGGACAGTGGTTGTGGGAAGGGGATTGTGAGGTGGGGCAGAAGGGGAGGGCGGTTTGCAGCACAGGGTAGTGGGGCTGGCTCTCATTGGGCCTTCCTCACCTACTCAACCTTCCCAATGCCCGGTCCTTTAATCAGGCACTGAATGCCTTTGAACGAGGGACCCCCCCCCCCCCCGCCCACCCCCAGCCAGGAACCCACAAGCAATGAGGAAGGAAGAGATTCTTAAGTGGTGGTACGCCATTGTCTTGGTATCTTGTTAAATTGTGTCTCTTAAGCGGTATTAATGACCTACTTGAAGGCCTCAACTGGCAGTGGGTTGGGAAGGCCCATGTATGAACCTCCTCACCTTGGATTTAACTGAGGTGAATCCCTGCCCTGCCATTCTCCTATCTAATTAAATGCCCCTGCCCCCAAACTCACCACAGTCTGGGGTCCTGTTCTGTTATCCTCCAAGGTGAAATATCCACAGCACACGATTGTGCTCACACAGTCCATCAATGCTTCCTTCTGACCTGGCCACATTACTCAAATGTTCTCCTTTCAAAAGAAACATTAATAATGTTGCTCCATGAGAATTTCAGTGTCCAGAGAGGAATCAGACAATACTAGTCAGTGTTTCCATTAATAACAGAAAACCACGGTATAAATACAGATTGACAGGAACAATACAGAGTATTTTCCACTCAGCAATGTTTTTGTACAAACAATTAACGTGTTTATACCAAATGTTTGTCTTTATTTTGTAATGTAGGTATTCAGTATTTTCAAATGAATTGATTAAATACTCTTGTTAAAATAATAGGCAGAAATTTGATACAAGCATATTAAAGACTCATATTAAATTAAAGTATACCCCAGTGTGTATTAAAAATAATAAACTTCAAAGTAACTGTTAGTAATACTAACGGATAAATGTTTGGCATGTTGATATACCATTGCTCTATTGTCAATTAGGCTGTTCATTGACTAGATCAGTTCCAGGCATCTGATATTCTGTGTAATACAATCATTCCCCACATTGGTATCAGGGAATTAAAGTTACTGATGTTGTTATTATTGATCAGAGCTGATTCTCCAACTGCTGGCATTTACGTGCCCTAATGTCTAATCTCCAATAAAAGGGCTTCTTCTGGGAGAATCAACACTTCCAAATTCATGTGAATAAAACAAACTTCGATGGCATCGAATGTATTCATGATGTGGAGATGCCTGGAGACAATACACATCTCTTTAACCTGTGCTTAACCCTCTTTAACCTGTGCTTAACCCTCTCTCCACTCACATTGTCTGTACTTTTAAGACTTGATGACCTGTAAAGACTCGCATTCCAACCATTATTTTGTAAATTGAGTTTGTGTCTTTATATGCCCTGTTTGTGAACAGAATTCCCACTCACCTGACGAAGGAGCAGCGCTCTGAAAGCTTGTGGCTTTTGCTACCAAATAAACCTGTTGGACTTTAACCTGGTGTTGTGAGACTTCTTACATCGAATGTATTAACAGAGCACGCCCATCGGCTTAGCTTTTGCTGCAGAATTCTAGCAAAGTTAACCAGACTCAGCCATGGGCTATACGGAGAGTTGCCATTCCTGATTGATGCTAATGTAAGGTGTACATTTGAGTAAGGACTGTCTGGGGTCCAGCTCTGATATTCTCTGATGTGAAACATCTACCAATACCCACTGTCCAGGTTCATCGATGTGATGTTGGTTGCAGTGACATGATAGCGAGACAATGGCATTGACATCACTGCTTTCTTTTCTGTCTATATTCTTCAGCAAGGGCGTGAAGGCTTGGGTGGGGATACAGGAGAGATTTACTGGAGTGGTTCCCGCAGTGAGAGAACACAAAGGAAAACTTGCATTTACCTAGCCCCTTTTTCCACCACCAGACATTTCAAGGAACTCTCCACAGCCAATGAAGCGCGTTGCAGCATCGTCACTGCTGCAATATTGGGAGGAATCCAGAGCACCCGGAGGAAACCCACACAGACACGGGGAGAATGTGCAAACTCCGCACAGACAGTGACCCAAGCCGGGAATCGAACCCGGGTCCCTGGCGCTGTGAGGCGGCAGTGCTAACCACTCTGTCACCGTGCCGCCGTGACTATTGAAGAAGTTAAATTGGATAAACATAGCAAAGGGTGATGTAAAAGTCAGCTTTGATTTTTTTATCACCTCTGTATATTTTGTACACACGCAATGTCACGGCAACAAGACATGTTTAAGCTCAAGACGTGGATAAAGGAGATATCAAAGCCCCAAGAGATTTAAAAATAAGCTTTGGTCTGACGTTTTAAAGAGCCAGATAAATTTTGTACAGTTTTACGAGTTTGTATAAAAAGAAGTGTTACTGTACCCAGCTCAGTGCAACATCTAATTATTTTGGGCATTGTTTTATACCTCGACCATAGACAGATCCTATTTTATTTCACTGTGTGACACCGTGATGGTACGATTGTTATCCAACTGCTTCAATCCAAACGGATTTATTCCGTGGGGAAGTGTGCTGTAAAAAAAGTTCCCGAAACTTTAATTTCATAGAAGACGTACAGCGCAGAAGGAGGCCATTGGGCCCTTCGAATCTACACCGACAACAATCCCATCCAGGCCCCATCCACGCAACTCCACATATTTACCCCGCTAATCCCTCTAACCTACGCATCCCGTGACACTAAGGGGCAACTTAGTGTGGCCAATCAACCCAACCCGCACATTTTTGGACTGTGGGAGGAAACTGGAGCACCCGGAGGAAACCCACGCAGACACGGGGAGAACATGCAAACTCCACATAGACAGAGACTCAAGCCGGGAATCGAACCCAGGTCCCTGGAGCTGTGAGGCAGCAGTGCTAACCACTGTGCCACCGTGCCGTCCCACAATGTAAGTCTGTCCAACCCTGAGACAAACAAGTCCAGAGCATTTCAGATTTAGGAACGGGACAGGTCACTAAAATGATGAGAGATCAAAGGTAAGTAAGTGTTCAGCACAGGGCTCGGAAGGGCATTGGAAAGATGGGTGAGGGCCATTGGTGCTGCAGGAATTCTGCCATTGGGCAGAACGAGCCATGGCAGAGCCAGTCAGAAGTCCAATGGATGGAATTTTCCCTTTTAATGTAAAGAGTGGAAGTGAGCAGGAAAGGCAGGGTTGAAAGGTGGCTTTCTCTGCTGTATTGCTCGGAATTTAGTTAAAAGAATTCGATGGGGCGGGTTCCACAACGTCATACTGACGGGACAGGTTTGGCTTAAGTTTCTTTTTAAAGATCTGGGCACCATTTTTAAAGGCCACTTGGTACGCAAAAGTTAGAATGAAAATCAGACCACCCCACCCCTCCCTTGGACCACCCACCCTCCCTGGCACAGCCCCTCGGCACTGCCCAGACATTGATCCCTGGCACTGCCCAGGCACTGCATGGATGCAGCCCCCTGGCACTGCCTAGGCATTGCCCTCAGCCCTGCCTCTACCTCCCTGGCACTGCACCCAGCACTGCCGCTTGGTACTGCCCCAACATACCCTCAGTACCGCTCCTGACACTTCCCCTTGGTACTGCCCCAGCACTATTCCATGTTACTACCCCTTGGCATTGCTCCTGGCTCTGCCCCCTGGCATTGCCACCCCCCCCCACCCGCCCAGGTTGAAGCAATGTTGGGATACCCATTACGTCACTGGTCGGGACAAGCGTGAGCAGACTTCCCGCTAATGATAAACACGATTCGGGCCTCTCACGAGACTTTCCACTCCTGTCACCAGTCCCGCCCCCACCCCCACCCCACCTCATAACCCCACCCCCACCCCACCCCATCTCACACCCCCACCCCTCCCACATGAGATCCATGCAGCAGGGATCGATATTACCTTATTTGATACAGTTGTTCAGACAACTGGAATATTCACATGAAAAAGCAGGAAGATGAAGTTCACTGCAGGAAAATGGCGGCGCTGACACTTGGTTACTTTGATATTAGCACATCTACCCAGGGTGCAACAGCTGAAACAGAAGTTTTTAAATTTTAAGTTTAAATTTTATTTATTAGTGTCTCAAGTAGGCTTACATTAACACTGCGATGAAGTTAGTGTGAAAATCCCCCAGTCGCCACACTCTGGCGCCTGTTCAGGTGCACTGAGGGAGAATTTAGCATGGCCAATCCACCTAACCAGCACGTCTTTTGGACTGTGAGAGGAAACCGGAGCACCCGGAGAAAACCCACGCAGACACGGGGAGAACATGCAGGCTCCGCACAGACAGTGACCCAAGCTGGGAATCAAACCCGGGTCCTTGGCGCTGCAAGGCAGCAGTGCTAACCACTGTGCCACCGTGCCGCCCTGTTACCAACTGAATGGAGTCAGCAATGCCCGTAAACTACTTGGATTGTGGTGTCGAGATGGAGAGTCGGTAAAGGTGACCGGGTGATGGAGTCTGTTGTTAAACTGAACGCAGAGGAATGTCTGAAAAATAAAACCAGTTTAAACCCAGAGGATAGAAAGAATCACAGAATCCCTACGGTGCAGAAGGAGGCCATTTGGCCCATCGAGTCTGTACCGACCACAATCCCACCCAGACCCTACCCCCACATATTTACCCGCTAATCCCTCTAACCTACACATCTCAGGACTCTAAGGGGCAATTTTTTTTTAGCATGACCAATCAACCTAACCCGCACATCTTTGGACTGTGGGAGGAAACCCACGCAGACACGGGGAGAATGTGCAAACTCCACACAGACAGTGACCCAAGCTGGGAATCGAACCCGGGACCCTGGAGCTGTGAAGTAGCAGTGCTAACCACTGTACTACCGTGCCAGATGTTTGAACAGTACATTCCTTACCAAAGATAAGGCAGCTAGCTGGCTGTGCGCAGGAGCAGTGAGTGATGTGGAGCATTGATTTACCATCCCTGGTGTGCTTCTGTGCACAAACTCCAGAGAGTAACGGAATTGGAGAGTAGAATGCCCAGGTGTCTGAAACATTTCCTGGTCTCTTCAAAGTGCCCATCACTGCGAGAGGTGAACACTTTGGACACATGTTCACACAGATTGGGTCAATTGTATGGAAAAGGGGTTTCCTTTGAACTTAAGATGCATTGAGGGCTGTTTGGAAAATCCCTTGTTAGATTCTCCTTGTCTTCATTAGATGCTGTGTCTGTGTGTGTCTGCGCGTGTGTGTGTGTGCCTGTCTGTCTGTGTATCTGCCTATGTGTGTCTGTGTCTGCGTGCGTGTGTGTGTGTCTGCATGCGTGTGTGTGTCTGGATTTGTATGTCTGTGTGTGTGTGTCTGTCTGTCTGTGTGTCTGCATATGTGTGTCTGTGTCTGCATGCGTGTGTGTCTGCATGTGTGTGTGTGTCTGCGTGCATGTGTGTGTGTGTGTGTCTGCGTGTGTGTGTGTCTACGTATGTGTGTGTGTCTGCATGTGTGTCTATGTGTGTGTATGTGTCTCCGTGTGTTTGTGTGTGTCTGTGTCTGTGTGTGTGCAGTGTACTCTAACCTATTGTGGAGTCCCACACCTCACAAACCATTCTGTTGAGCAGGATGAGGCCTTTGCAATGATCTCACACACACAGTGAGGGAGCAGGAAAGGACAGTCTGCTGTGTAACTGTGGGAAATAAAAGTGGAGTAATGGCCATGCCACCCACACAGTGTAGGGATTCCTGACACCAATTCCTGTCAATGCCTAGGCCCGAATAAAAATCTATCACTCTATTCTTTCATCCAGGCCACGGGGGAGGGGGTGGGGGGGGATGGAATTCCCCAGCCTCTTTCAGATTGGGCTAATCAGAGAACATTCCTTTTCTCTCTTCTCTTTGCCCCGTACCTGCCACCCAGTTATCCACCCAAGTCACAAGTCACCTCAAACCCAGCACACTCTCATTTTTGCTGATGCTTATGCAGAACTTTATCAAACGCTTTCCAAGAGTCTGTATCGATAGCAACACCCAAAAACACTAACGATATTCCAAGCAGTCTGGCCCAACCTAAGAGGGGCTCTGGCTGGGGAGGGGGGATGCAGACTGACAGAATCTGTGGCCATGAGGCTGAGAGCCTTTTACTCGAGGCCCGAAGACTTCAGCCTTCCCAATGTTAGGCTGGAGGAAGCGAAAACCTCTCCAAGCCCGGATGTCAGACAGGCCGAGGAAGAGGGAAGGCCCAAGAATGGATTTTCAATGAACCTTGCAGTTGGGAAAGGGGATTGAAGCTCTTCTGGGGATTGTGGTTCCCCAGTTTGAGAGATTGGTGAATACCTCATCATCATTTACATTGTTGGGAATAGTTTCCCATGCTGCATTCCCCATGGCAACGCCTCCACCAATCAGAGACCACTTGCCAACCAATCAGCACTCTCTTCTCATGCAGTATGAATTGTTGTTCTTTTTTTTGTTGGTAATCCTGCGAGCTGTCCTGATCAGTGCAAGGGAAAAAACTTCGACAGCATGGGTTAACTTCTGTCCTACCAAGCAACTGGAAGGCATCTCAAAGTGTAGCCACCGCTGAAAAGTAGGAAACTCGGTAACCAATTTACCCGCAGCAAGCTCCGGCGAACAACAATGTGATATTCACCAAATATTCTGTTCCTTGTGACATCGATTGAGGGATAAGTATTGGTCAGGGCATCAGGTATAACCCACTGCTCTTTCAAAACTTTGCCATGGTTTCTTTTACAGCCACCTGTATTGGCACATGGGGTGTTGGATTACCATCCCGACACTGCCGTACTCCCACAGTACTGCTCCGAGTGTCAGCCTTGATTTCTGTGCTCAAGTCCTGAGTGGGAGTTGAACCCGAAACTTGTGTCTCAGGGGTCAGAGTGCTCACACAAATGAATAAACATACAGAAGAGAAGAAAATGGCCTAGTGGTATTATTGCTGGACTATTAATCCAGAAACTCAGCCAACGTCTGGGCACTGGGTTCAAATCCCACCTCGGCAAATGGTGGAATTTGAATTCAATAAAACATATCTGGAATTAAGAATCTACTAATGACCATGAAACCATTGTTGGAAGATCCCATCTGATTCACCAATGTCCCTTAGGGAAGGAAATCTACCGTCCTTACCGGGTCTGGCCTACATGTGACTCCAAAGCCACAGCAATGTGGTCGACTCTGAACTGTTCTCGGGCAACTAGGGATGGGCAATAAATGCTGGCCAGCCAGTAACGCCCATGTCCCATGAATGAATTTTTAACAAGTGGAGATGAGAAGGAGCTCAAGGCGATTACTTTTCTCTAAAGTGCAGCAAGGCTCCTTAGGCCCTGGTCAAGTCGATTATTTATTCAATGTGTTTTCACTCCAGTTAAAATAATAAATTGACCTTTGCAGCCACGGTGTGACAACTTTCAATGTCATATTTGTCTTTCCTCATAAACACTGACCCACCTCTTCAGTTAAAAGTTCACTTGCTGTTAATGCGGACATTACTCTCGGAAGATCGGTGATTATTCACAGCTGGTTCAGAGTCCAGGGCCGGCCCAGTTATATCCCTTCACCCGATGCACCATCTCAATGACAGTCAACAGAAACCGTCTGGAGAAACCAGGAGGTTGCAGCAAAGCTGCTGCCGCCTTTGAAATGGCTCTGACCAAGATCTGTTTTTATTTTAAACTCTGGGACGTGAAGTCAGCTCTCCTGGGTGGCAGTGAGTCACAGTTGCAGCTCATTCTGCTGCTTTGTCCTGTTTGAAAGCAAGATTTGATTTTGATTTGAATTATTATTGTCACCTATTAGTATACAGTGAAAAGTATTGTTCCTTGCGTGCTATACAGACAAAGCATACCATTCATAGAGAAGGAAAGGAGAGAGTGCAGAATGTAGTGTTACAGTCATAGCTAGGGTGTCGAGAAAGATCAGCTTAGTGCAAGGTAGGTCCATTCAAAAGTCTGACAGCAGTCGGTTGCTACGTGACCTCAGACTTTTGTATCTATCTATCAATCAATCAATGTTTTATATCAATCCAAGAATTTTTTTTAATTCATTCATGGGACATGGGCATCACTGGCTGGCCAGCATTTATTACCCATCCTTAATTGCCCTTGGAGGATAGTTGAGAGGCAACCACATTGCTGTGGCTCTGGAGTCACACGTAGGCCAGGCCAGGTAAGGATGGCAGATTTCCTTCCCTAAAGGACATTAGTGAACCAGAGGGGTTTTTCCCGACAATTGACAGTGATTTCATGGTCATCAGTAGATTCTTAATTCCAGATTTTTAAAATTGAATTCAAATTCCACCATCTGCCATGGCGGGATTCGAACCCAGGTCCACAGAACATGAGCTGAGTTTCTGGATTAATAGTCTTGTGATAATACTACTGAGCCATTGCCTCCCCGATTGGTAACTGGGTTTCTTGGTGACTATCCTATACTGACGGCCTCTGGTTATGGGCAGCACAGTGATTAACCCTGCTGCCTCACAGAGTGACTTGCATTGATATAGCGTCTTTACCCAGCCTTGGGAATTTCCAATGCACTTTGGAGTTGATAAAATATTTGTTGAAGTTGGTTGGTGCGTGATCTCAGACTTTTGTACCTTTCTCCTGATGGAAGAAGTTGGAAGATAGAATGTCCGGGGTGCGTGGCTGCTTTTCCGAGGCAGCGGGAAGTGTAGACAGTGTCAATGGATGGTCCCACTACCTCGGTGTCAAATGTTGTTTTACAATCCCCTCGTGGAGTACCTCGGGGTGTTTTCCTATGTCCAAGGCGCTATATAAATACAAGTTGTTGTTCTCTGCGCCTGGGGGGGGGGTGGATGCAGCTCATCACTTTTGACTGACACTTGTTTTTGGGGCCAGTTGATGGGCTTTGGGAGTTTCGATTCAATCAAAACTGACGTTTGCCCGCAGTGGTGTGGAGAACAGCAGGCCCAATGGTGAAACGCAAGAGACGAGAGGAAAGCTTATTTCATGTACCTCACTGACCTCACTAACAAGCAAAGTCCTTAATTATAAAATAGACCCTAACCCAGCTTCCGTGCAGAAGGTGGTTATTACCGGGCTACCTCATGAAACAGCCACACCAATGTTAATTGTGTGAGGGAGTGGGGTGTGCGGGGGTGAGGGGTGCAGGAGGAGGCTGGAGGTCCCTGGTACAAGTGTCGAATTGGGGATCTCTCAGAGGATGGAGCTGCTTGATGAGAATCTGGTTCAAAGCAACAGCGTGGAACTCTTGGCTAAAGGTTTCCACCTGCAGGCCAATGCAGGAACAGCAATTGATGGGCAGAGGTGGGGCCTGGAGCATTCAGAGGCCACAGGCATCCAATCACTTTCTACTGACAAGATTTAACAACCTGAAACCTGGTGCGTTATTTGAACACACAACTTCTCTCAAATGGACAAATTATTCAGAAATCATAGAATCCTACAGTGCAGAAGGAGGCCATTCGGCCCATCAGATCTGCACCAATAACAATCCCACCCAGGCCCTATCCCCATAACCCCATGCTTCCCTTATTAATCCTCCTAACACTGAGGGGCAATTTACCATGGCCAATCCACCGAACACACACATCAACAACAGAGAATCACCTGGTGAAAGTTAAGCTTGTAATATGTAGGTGCGTCTGGCCCCCACTCTCTGGGTAATAAAGACAGCAGGTGGCAGCTATTTGATTTCAATACAATTAATTTTAACCCTCTCTTCTGAAGGTTTGGAGCCAGGCTGACTTTCATCTCAGGAGAAGCAAACCTGGAACTGTCGGCAGGCCATTCCCCTACAGAAGGCATCGCAATCTAGTCCAGTGCTGTCACCATTTGGCACCTAGGTGCTCACATTCCAGCAGAGGTCAATGATATCCAGGCCGGAGTGGGAAGCTGGGCTGTTCGGCTGTTCCAACTTGGTGAAGAGTGAAATCGGATCTCCCTGTCACCACCGATGGATTCTACAGTGGTTGTACTTTCATTCATCTTGGTCTGAAGCTGTGGAATTCCCTCATAAACAGCTCTTTCCTCCTCTTAAACCCTCCTTTAAAATTCTATCCCTTACCGAACTCCCAGAGTCACCCTACCTAAGTATATACTTGGTGAAAAGACAAGTTGGTTCTATTGATAACATTAAGACCATAAGATGAAGGAGCAGAAGTAGTCCATTTGGCCCATCAATTACAGGCCCTTCACTGGATACTGTAACCAGGGTATTGTACCAAGCTACACTGAAGCACCAGGGGCTATATTTCCTTTCATTGGGACAGGATAATCTCCAATTAAACATTGGGAAGACTGAAGCTGTCACCTTTGACCTCCACCACAAACTCTGCTGCCTCTTCACTGACCTAATTCCTCTCCTCAGGTACCTCGGCTTAAAGCTGCGACTTTGCAGATTTGGCATTTGAGTTGATCCCGAGTTCCTGACTCCTCATCATTCCCATTCCAAAGACTGCCGACTTCAACCTCTGCAACATCTGCCGTCTTAGACCATCTGCCGTTGAAACCCTCTAAACTTGCCATCCATAAAGGGTGGTGCCCGCAAAGCATAGAAACCAAAGATTCGCAGCTTAGGTGGGTTGGCCCTGCTAAATTTTCCCTCAGTGTCCAAAGATGTGTGGATTAGGTGGGTTGGCCCATGGGGAGATAGGAATAGGGTGGGGGAGAGGCCCTGGGTGAGAGTTAGTGCAGGCTCGATGGGCCGAATGGCCTATTCTGCACTGTTCTATGATTCAATGAATTCTGACCCTGCCACCAGGTGGCACTGCCAATCAGCAGAAAACAGAAACTTGTCGATGTGAATTCAGAAGATGGCGCCATCTAGGGATGGGGAGGAAATGGTTTCACACGGCACGTCCCCACCTGTTCCTATATATTCAATGGACGGAAGGAGTGGTCCTTGGGGATACTCAAGACAGAGTTAGACACATTTTGGATCTGACAGCACTTCAAGAGTTAGAGGGGAACAGGCAGGAGAGCGGAGTTAGGGCCACAATCAGATGATTCTAGTCATGACTTTACTGAATGGGGGAGCAGGCTTGAGGGGCCGAATGGCAACTCCTGCTCCTATTTCTGATGTAGAACACATATCGGCACACATGCTAAACAGCAGAGGCAGAATGAGAAAGACAGACTGCCACCGTGCCGCCCTATGTCTCTGAATGTAATCTTACTTCCCCCCATTTTGTTTTCCGATTGACTTGAGTACACTATTTTAACTGATACCTCCTGGTCTGGACTGCGCTACTCATTATCTGTTCTCCAGTTTGTTTGATTAAGGTTGCTTGTCTTACTCACACAGGTGCCAGATGTTCTGCACAGCCTTTTCTCTCAGTTACAGCAATTTCCAGGTCAAAATCCCATAAAACATCCATCAGCAAGTGCAAGGGTAATGCTGAGAGCAAAGTCCAACCCCTAATTTGCCATCAACAACAGCACAAGAGTTCTTCCAGTAACAGCGGCACTTTTCCATTATACTTTCACTCTCAATCAGATCAACTTGTTCTTACCATGGCCAATTTATTTGACCACACTGGCTTTGGGCTTGACAACAGCTCTGGTTACTGTTTCAAGTACTGGAGGAAACCACTTAAGAAATAGGGTGGCACTGCTGCCTCACAGCACCAGGGACCCGGGTTCAATTCCTGGCTTGGGTGACTGTCTGTGTGGTTTGCACGTTCTCCCCATGTCTGCGTGGGTTTGCTCCGGTTTCCTCCCACACTCCAACAATGTGTGGGTTAGGTTGATTGGCTATGCTCGGTTGTCCCTTGGTGTCAGGGGGACTAGCGGGATAAATACATGGGGATGGGGCGATGGGTGGATTGTTGTTGGTGCAGGCTCGATGGGCTGAATGGTCTCTTTCTACACTGTAGGGTTTCTATGAAAGCAGGAAATACAAAATGTATCACTGTAATGTATTTATATATGTGGCTTTAATACACATGGCCCTGTTCTTTGCTGACAGAAAGAACACATACATACATTGGGCCCGTTTCAGCTAAACAAATCAAATGACAACCACCCACTGATCCATTCCTCAATGCAATGCCTTCACCAGAGTCGAGCTGCTTAGTTTAAATTTCACAACTGGCAGTTAATTATCTGTCACCATCAACTGGTGCATTCGCCATGGGAGCACCTCTACCAGAATCCATTTGCCAATCTCCCTTGCATCGTATTCCTGCGAATGGCCTGATCAGTGCAAGATGAAGAGCTTCTGCCAAAAAAATATTTTTTCAACAATACTCTCAAGTTCTGCACCACCAAATTACTATTTAAATGTACATAATGAACCAAATCTTTCCAAAAATATTTTTTCTTCTGAATATATTTTTCTTGTTCATACACTTTAATTATTCCAGGATTTAATTACTCAATTGTTTAGGTTTTCCTAAAGATTCCAGGAAACTGAAGTTTATTTAAGGTTCTAGATTTCAGTTCACGTCAGAAATCATAGAAACCCGACAGTAAAGAAAGAGGCCATTCGGCCCATCGAGCCTGCACTGACCACAACCCCACCCAGGCCCTGTCCCTATATCCCTACATATTTTACCCACTAATCTCTCTAACCTACGCATCTCAGGACACTAAGGGGCAATTTTAGCATGGCCAATCAACCTAACCCGCACATCTTTGGACTGTGGGAGGAAACCGGAGCACCCGGAGGAAACCCACGCAGACACGAGGAGAATGTGCAAACTCCACACAGACAGTGACCCAAGCCGGGAATCGAACCCAGGTCCCTGGAGCTGTGAAGCAGCAGTGCTAACCACTGTGCCACCGTGCCGCCCAAAGTCAGTTTACATTATTTTTTCTTTTGAATTCCCAAGCTATTCAATATTCCTAATTTTATCAGAATCTTTTTTGCTCCAAATGCTCATTTTTGTTTCAAAATAATTCTGCTTGGTAATCACCATTTAAAAATATGAGTTTTAAATTCAGCGTATTTCACCAGTACTTAGGAGTCTTAATCCAGGAATCTCTTAAAGTTAACTTATAGATTGACTTGGTAGTTAGTGTTATGAGTCAGGTTAAAAACTCCAAAGTGTTTTATGGAGCCCGCCTGGATCATATGTTTTGCACCTTGCATTTGGTTAGGATAAGCATATATGTGTATATTTGCATAACAATAGATGATATGTTTCACCTCAGGTATGATTCAAATGACCCACTAGGGAGCTTTTATCAAACAAGGTTTATTTAAGAATATAGTTAACATGTACGGAAAGAAAATTAGCTATAACTTTTATCAATTACAAACAAAAACAAAACAACCACGATAATGTATAACCCTTAAATATATCTAAGATGTTCCAGTCAAAATCAAAACTTCCTTTAGACAAAAAAACCCTTTCACAGGTTTAACACAGCAAAGACTAATTCTCACATGATACTGAAATTGACTCCTTTGGTTGGAGAATTGAAAGCCTGACCTCTTAACTTTGTAACTGCTAGCAGCCCTCTGGACACCCAGAACAGTTTGAAGTCAGAACAGCTTCCCAGAACACCAGGGAGACATCTAACCAGCTTTCATCTAACCAGCAAAATTTCCAAAAACCAGGGAGAGAGAGAAACACTTATTATCAGCTTGATGTCCCTTCTAAACAGCAGCTCAAAACTGAAAATGAAAGAGCTCCTGACTTGCCAACCAGTTTTCCTCCGAGCAATGTAGGATCATAAAACTCATCCCAGAAAGTACCTGAGACCCATAGTAAAAATAAACAAAACCCTGTTTAATTAGCAATAAAAGGACGTTTCCAAACAATTAGGGAGCAATGGGAAAACCAAACTGAAAAAGGCCTGCTTACAACTGAGAGAACGTAATTTTAAAAAATTCTTAAAGGTACACTAACATCCCTCCTTAAGAAAAAAAACATCAACATTCAAAGATGGTTTCATTTTTCAATCCCTTTCAGTTTCACACCACTAGTACTCTACAATTAATATACATACATTTTCCAAAATCAAACATGTAAAGAGAACAGTAATATAGTCCATTTCAGTTCTTGTCTTCCATTATCGAACACTTCCTTTTTTAAAAAATCATTCGTGACAAACAGCTTCATCTCCAGAATTCTCCTTCAGCCCTTAATCCTGCGTTGATTCCAAGTCCAAACTCAGTTTGTTGTTACGATGATAATGGTAATGTCCTCACAGAACTAGGCAGGATCAGTAGGATAACACATTACATGTGTAGTCAGGGCCATTCAGAAAGGTCTTTTATCTCTTGTTCATTTCTTGTTCATTGGCCTTAGCCTCTCCTCTGCCAAGCAGCTCATAATCATCTGCCATTTCTGCTGCTAACCTTGCAGTTTTAACCCTCTGCTCTTCCACATGAGGTCTCACTACCAGGAAGTGAATTTTTAAATTCTTACAAAATAATAATTTCTCTAAGAGCTTCTTACATCTGGTCTATTTTCAAAGCCCTTATCCATCTATCAAAATGACTCTGTTTGATCCTTTCAAATTCTATATTCGTTTGACCAGGTTCTTTCCTTAGATTTCTAAACGGTTGTCTGTAGGTTTCTGGCACTAGTTCGTATGCAGTTAAGATAGATTTTTTTCACTTCATCATCCTTCCCAGATACCTCCTCTGATAGTGATGCAAACACCTCACTAGCTCTATCTATCAACTGTTTGAATCAATAATACTCACGTAGCCTGTGGTCATTTCATTTGTTTGGTCACTTTCTCAAATGAAATGAAAAAAGCTTCTACATTCTTCTCATGAAACCTTGGCAATATTTGGACATATTTAAATAGATCCCCACCACGCCTTTGGCTACGATGCTATTGCGTTTTCTCACTGTCCTCATCACCATCCTCAAACTGTACTTTTCCCTTTACCTCCGCCAATTTAAACTGATGTTCACGTTTTGTTGCCAGTTTCTGAAGTTCAAATTCTCTCTTTTTTCCTTTCCTCTCTTTTTCTTTTTGTTCCGTCAGGGCTCTCCTTTCCCTTTTTATTTCATAGAATAGAATCCCTACAGCCCATCAAGTCTGCACAGACAACAATCCCACCTAGGCCCCATTCCCATCACCCCACATATTTACCCTGCAAATCCCTCTAACCACGCATCCCGGGACACGAAGGGACAATTTACCATGGCCAGTCAACCTAACCTACACATCTTTGGAGTGTGGGAGCACCCAGAGGAAACCCACGCAGACACAGGGAGAACGTGCAAATTCCACACACAGTGGCTCAAGACAGGAATTGAACCCAGGTCCCTGGTGCTGTGAGGCAGCAGTGTTAACCACTGTGCCACCGTACCGCCCCTTATCTGTAATTCAAGCGGTTTCAATTCTTTTGCTTGTTGCAATTCAAATTGTTTCAATTCTTTTGCTTGCTGTTCCTCCCTTTCTCTTCTCTCTGTGTTTCCCTTATTGCGAATTCAGGCTGCTTTCATTCTTTTTCACGTTCAAGCTGTTTCATTTGTAATTGAATTCTAGCCATTTCCAATGACTCTGACTGTGTTCCTGGCAATTTTAAATTCTGAGCTGACACCACAATTATCTTCCCCTTCTTTACGGTGTCAGGTAACGTCAACTGTGTTTTTGCCAATTCCAAAAGCTTTGTTTTAGCCACCTTTTGTAAACCACCTTGTGTGATTTCCTCCAACCCCAGGAACCTCTTAGCCTCTGAAAGAGCAATTCTTCCACAAGACACTCTCTATTTAAACCGGAATACAACACCTGAAAAGAAAACACCAATATGCTCACCACTCACTGTATTTGAGTTCAATAATCCCAAATCAATGAAATCAAAGAATTATAGATTTTTATCTAGTGAGAGAGCCCCCAATTGTTATAATTCGCGTCAGAAACTTAGAAGTGTTTTATGGAGCCTGCCTAGATCACAAGTTTTGAATCTTGAATTTTGTTAGGATAAACATGAGATGTTTCACCTCAGGTATGATTCAAATGACCCACTAGGGAGCTTTTATCAAACAAGGTTTATTTAAGAATATAGTTAACGTGTATGGAAAGAAAATTAGCAATAACTTCTATCAATTACAAACAAAATTAAACAACCACATTAATGTATAACCCTTAACAAATATATCTCAGATGTTCCAATCGAACAAAAACTTCCTTTAGACAACTTTTCATGAGTTTAACACAGCAAAGACTAATACTCACGTGATACTGGAATTGAATCTTTTGGTTGGAGAATTGAAACCCTGACCTCTCAACCTTGTGACTCGCAACCCTCTGGACACCCAGAACAGTTTGAAGTCAGAACAGCTTCCCAGAACACCACGGAGACAAAAAGCCTTGCTTTCAGCTAACCAGCAGAATATCCAAAACCAGGGAGAGAGAGAAACACTTCTTTTCAGCTTGATGTCCCTTCTAAACTAAACAGCAGCTCAAAACTGAAAATGAAAGAACTCCTGTCCTTTGACCTGCCAACCAGTTTTCCTCCAAACAATGTAGAGTCATAAAACTAATCCAAGAAAGTACCTGAGGCCCATAGTAAAAATAAACTAAAGCCCATTTAAGTAGCAATAAAAGGACTTTTCTAGACAGCCAGGCAACAATGAGAAAACCAAACAGAAAAAGGTCTGCTTACAACTGTAAAGAACATGATTTTTTTAAAACCTTAAAGGCACACTAACGTAACAGTTAGGAAGGCAAATGCAATGTTAGCATTCTTTGAGAGGATTAGAATACAAAAGTAGGGGTATAGTATGAAGGCTTTATAAGGCTCGGGTCAGACCACATTTGGAATATTGTGAGCTATTTTGGGCCCCGTATCGAAGGAAGGATGTGCGGTCTTGGAGAGGACCCAGAGGAGGTTCATGAGAATGATCCCAGCAATGAAAAGCTTGACATATGAGGAGCATTTGAGGACTCAGGGTCTGTGCTCAATGGAGTTTAGAAGAATGGGGGGTGGCGGGGGATCTCATTGAAACTTATGATATATTGAAAGACCTGGATAGAGTGAACGTGGGGAAGATGTTTCCATTAGGAGAGATTAGGATCCGAGGGCTCAGCCTCAGAGTAAAGTGATGACCCTTTAGAACCAACATGAGGAGGAATTTCTTCGGCCAGAGGGTGGTGAATCTATGGACTTCATTGCCACAGAAGGCTGCAGAGGCCATGTCATTAAGTATACATAGATAAGATGCAAGACTGGGCGGAGAAGTGGCAGATGGACTTCAACCCAGATAAGTGTGTGGTGGTTCATTTTGGCAGGTCAAATAGGATGGAAGAATATATTAAGGGTAAGACGCATGGCAGTGTGGGAGAACAGAGGGATCTTGGAGTCCGGGTTCATAGGACGCTCAAAGCGGCGTCGCAGGTAGAGGCTGTGGTTAAGAAGGCGTATGGAATACTGGCCTTCATCAATAGAGGAATTGAGTTTAGAAATCGGAAAATAATGCTGCAGCTGTATAGGACCCTGGTCAGACCCCACCTGGAGTACTGTGCCCAGTTCTGGTCACCTCATTACAGAAAGGACGTGGAAGCCATAGAACAGGTGCAGAGGAGATTTACGAGGATGTTGCCAGGATTAAGTGGTATGCCTTATGAGGATAGGTTGAGAGAGCTAGGTCTATTCTCCTTGGAGAGGTGAAAGATGAGAGGTGACCTGATAGAGGTGTATAAGATGTTGAGAGGTATTGATAGAGTGGATTCTCAGAGGCTTTTACCCAGGGCTGAAATGGTTGTCACGAGAGGCCACAGGTTTAGGGTGCTGGAGAGTAGGTATAGAGGAGACGTTAGGGGTAAGTTTTTCACTCAGAGGGTGGTGGAATCGGCTGCCGGTAGTGGTGGTGGTGGAAGTGGATTCGATTGAGTCTTAAAGAGACTTTTGGATAGGTTCATGGAGGTTAGTAAGATAGAGGGTTATAGATGAGCCTCGAAGGTAAGGAAATTGTTCGGCGCAACTTGTGGGCCAAAGGGCCTGTTTGTGCTGTAGCTTTTCTATGTTCTAGGTTCTTCTATGTTCTATATTTAAGACAGAGATAGATAGGCTGTTGATTGGTAAGGGGGTCAAAGGTTATGGGGAAAAGGCAGGAGAATGGGGTTGAGAAACTTATCAGCCATGATTGAATGGCGGAGCAGACTCGATGGGCTGAATGGCCTAATTCTGCTCCTATATCTTATCAGAAAGTGTTGGTAAAATTCACAGAAAATAAACCTTTAAAACATGGATCTTCTATTGAAATGTTAAATGGGAAATTCTGGATATTATTATGGACTGGTACAAGAGTCCTTCCTTATTTTTATTTAACATCATTGTAATTTTGCATATTGCCTACACATTTGGTGAACCTTTGATTTTAGCATAAAACAACAAATATTAGCAAAATAGAACAGGAGGTCAACAGATGTGATCTCTGAAGATAAATTTGGTTCACTGCTTTCTTCAATTATAAAAATTACACTTTCCTGAATTATTTGCATTAGATTTTGGGATTTGAAAAATTATGGGCAGAATTGTTTTAAGTGTTGTTTAAAAATAAAATGAATCAATGTACACAAACCACTGGCTGCAAATGCTGAAGATTCATATTCAAGCTAAATGGGCCAGTTATTATCAGTTTGAAAGAAATGCAATGAGGATCAATCATCTCATCCGTGGCCCAATAATGAGGATCCTTCCCACCCCCAAATACATTGAGAGTAGATGATGTTTTCTAAGTTTATTTGTTAGTCACAAGTCAGACTTACATTAACACTGGAATGAAGTTACTGTGAAATTCCCCTAGTCGCCACACTCCGGCACCTGTTCGGGTCAATGCACCTAACTCGCACATCTTTCAGACTGTGGGAGGAAACCGGAGCACCCGGAGGAAACCCACAGAGACATGGGAGAACGTGCAAACTCCACAGTGACCCAAGCCAGCAATTGAACCCAGGTCCCTGGCGCTGTGAGGCAGCTGTGCTAACCACTGTGCCGCCCTGGTGTTTTAAGGAAGTCCACAGAGGTGTCACATGGTGCACTAATTGGGCGATGGAAACACCATCACCTGCAAGGTCCCCAAATCTCCAACTCCACTAGGAAATATTTATCCCGTTCCTTTGGTCAGTAGATCAAAATCTCAGAACTCCCTCCCTAACAACACTGTGGATGCATCTACACATGGACTTTTTTTTATTCGTGAGACATGGGCATTGCTGGCAGGGCGAGCATTTATTGCCCATCCTAGGTGTCCTTGGATAGGCCATTTCAGATGGGCAGTTGAGTGTCAACCACATTGCTGTGGCTCTGGAGTCACATGTAGGCCAGACCAGGTAAGGACGGCAGATTTCCTTCCCTAAAGGACATACTTTAACCGGATGGATTCTTCCAGCAATCGACAATGACTTCATGGTCATCAGTAGATTCTTAATTCCAGATATCTTTTATTGAATTCAAATTCCACCATCTGCTGTGGCGGGATTCAAACCTGGGTCCCCAGAACATTAGCTGAGTTTCTGGATTAATAGTCTTGCGATACTACTAAATCATCACCTCCCCAAGAGGTATTATTGTTAGACTATTAATCCAGAATTTCAACAATTCAAAGACTCATTAAGGGCAATTAAGGATGGAGAAATAAACACACTTCTTGATAGCAATTCCCACATACAATGAACAAATTAAGGGAAAAAACCCCATTAAAGTTAATGCTACAACTCCTTGTTGATAAAGGGATGAGATTTTCTAGGTACGATCGGAAGTGCAATGTAGGCCTGCCTGGAACTATAATGTTGGTGGAGAGGAATTCTGAAAGTAAATGATAAAAATAAGTCAGCAAACGCACACAAAGATTAGAACATGTAGCTCTTTATTTTTTCCCTATTTTCCAAGGACACAAGTGAGAATAAGACTGAGTAGAATCCTTTTTGACCAGTAGACTGTATTTTCACTCGTTGTGTAAAAGCAGATAATGATTAATATGAGTCTGTCTTGCTATATGTTGCAAACTGCTTTTGAAAAAGTTGGAGAAGAACATAGAGAATGACATGATATCCCATTCAGATCACAAAAGGATCCTATTATTATACCCGTTACATTATTGTATTGGACAGTAGTCCAGGTACATTCCTGGACACATGGACCACCTTCTGATCAGCATCACTGCTCCTCAGATAATAGCCAAGGTACACCCCAAAACGTGTTACACACCTTTCATAAATATCAGCTATGAATTAAGACATTTTTTCTAATTCCTTAATTGACCAGAATTCTGCACTTTTGAGTAGAGGACTTCCAAATATATATCTCTTTCCTGTTTTTGGAATAGATATCGCTGTTGGTTATTCTGGAAACTACGTACGAATTCTGGGTGTCAATAGCCAACATTGGTACAAGATGGAGGAGTCTGCCTCCGTTCACATGGTCTGACACTTCCGCAGTAACTATCAGCTATGTGAAATTTTGAGCAGTAAAGGTGGCATCGTCATGATTAAGTATTAACGTATGAGCTTTTCATGCTTCTTGTATTGTCTGATAATCTCATCTGAACAAAATGGACAGCCACACCATTCATTCCATTCTTTTCAAGATCACACTGATGGAAGGTGAGCATTCAAATCAACAAAGACGGCATTCAACACATTACGAGCCTCAGCGTTTAACACAACAATCTACTTCAAGCACATGCCTCAAGGTCAGCATCTTAGATATCTGCTTCTTGGCTTCCTTAGAAATTTTAAATGTGGAAGAAAGCATCATGGGTAGTGTAAAAAAAATGCTTAGCCGAATGTGATCATCAAGAACCTTACCGCCAGTACAAAAGTACTGCCATTGGCACAGATACAGAAACAGCCCAAATTCAGTATGATGCTTAAACTCCAGTGTACACGAAGCTGCCTTGGAGTCAGAGCTTTGCAGCACTGAATGAGGCCCTTCAGCCCATCAAATCTATGCTGGCCACCAAGCACCTATCTATTCTAATCCGATTTTCCATAGCCTTATAGGCTATGGCATTTCAAGTGCTCATCTAAATGCTTTTTAAATGTGAGGGTTCCTGCCTCCACCACCCTTTCAGGCACTGAAATCCAGATTCCCACCACCCTCTGGGTGAAAATATCTTTTCCTCAAATCCCCTCTACATGTCCTGCCTCTTACCTTAAATCTATGCCCCCAGGTTATTGACCCCTCTAAGGGAAAAGGTTTCTTCTCATCTACTCTATCTATATCCCTCATAATTTTCTACACCTTCATCAGATTCCCCCCTCAGCAGTCTCTCTCCAAGGAAAACAGCCCCAGCCTCTCTTCATAGCTGAAACGCTCCAGCCCAGGTAACACCCTGGTGAATCTCCTCTGCACCCTTTCTAGTGCAATCATGTCCATCCTATAATGTAGTGAACAGAAGTGTACACAGTACTACGAGTGTTTTATACGGCTTCACCATAACCTCCCTGCTCTCACATTCTATGCCTCGACTAATAAAAGGCAAGAATCCCATGTGCCTTCTTAACCATCAACCTGTCCTGCTTCCTTGAAGGATCTTTGGGCATACACTCCAAGGTCCCTCTAGTCCTCTGTGTATTCCCTTGCCCTGTTATTCCTCCCAAAATGCACTACCTCACACCTTTCAGGGTTAAATTCCATCTACCACTGCTCTGCCCATCTGAGCAGCCTGCCTATATCATCCTGTAATTGAAGGTTTCCCTCCTCACTATTTACACCACAAATTTTTGTGTCATCTGCAAACTTACTGCTCATATCCCCGTGGGTGTAAAGTGAGTGAGGTGAATCTTGACCTTTTTGCAAAACAGATAATAGTGAATCACGGCCCGTCTTACATCTCTCCCATTTATTTCCATCAAGGTCCTCCAGTCCCACCATTGCGGCACCCCCTTTCCGCATATTTCCCCAGTCAATTCTGCAATCTGGCAATTAATCTTTTAACAGGTTTAGTTTGTGGGTTGGGCAAGTGCCTTAGATTTAGCACTCTCACTAAATCAGGAAGTTGCTTAAAAAGCTGGTAATTGTGTGAAGTACCAATATATCACTGGTCTGCTCGTAGTCATAGAAACAAGTTCAGGTATTGGCTTTTGCAAAACCGTCCAAACTGAGAAACTGTTTAATCCTGGGCAATGTTCAAGGTGGTGGTGCATTTTACCAGCATTGGGGCAGCCAATACATGGCAAGTGATTAATAAACTACCTAACAGGCCCTGTACAAAAAAATCTCAAATTACTACAATTCTAAGGGTAATTTATGGACTATGCAATGCTTTGCAACAGCCAGAGGATGTCAATGACATCAATACATCCAATTCCATCCACCCCTCCCCCCACCCCCCCTAAACCACTTGCAGATGGGTCAGTAATGTCTAGTGCCAAGGTATCAGGGACTGTATCATTTCTGAACCTCCATCTGAATATCACTGCAGGCACGTATGCTTTGGGTTAGTGATTTTTTAAAAAACTAAATGCCAGATAACCATGACTGATTTGGGCACATCAACAAAGTCATGATCGATCCAATGGCTGCTTTCCTATTCTAGCTTCAACAACAAAACCTCAGCAACTCCTACCTCCTCCCCCCCCCCCCCCCCCCCCCCCCACACACCCCCAGTCCCACGAAGAGCCACCGTGTCACTTCTGGACAACATTTGTAGAGAAAGCTGACTGTTCAGCTGGAGATTCACTCACGAGGGTTGTTTTACCACTGCTCACACTATTAAATCACTGTACGGGCAGCACGGTGGCAGTGGTTACCACTGCTGCCTCACACCGCCACGGACCCGGGTTCAATTCCAGCCTTGGGTGAGTGTGTGTGTGTGTGTGTGTGTGCAGGTTGTACGTTCTCCCCGTGTCTACATGGGTTTCCTCCGGGTGCTCCCATAGTCCAAAGATGTGCAGGGTTATGAAAATAGGGCAGAGGGGAGGGTCGAGGTCAGATGCTCGTTCGAGAGTTGGCGCAGACTCAGTGGACCGAATGGCCACTGTAGGGACTCTATGGTTTTTGTTGCGCAGAAAGGATGTCAGCCACCTGTTGTAAAACTTGTAGATCTTTACATGAGGTGGCAGCGGCTAATCAGGTCTTTAAGTGCTCACCTTTGATTCAAGTTGAACTCAATACTCCCATTGCAAAAACTGCTTCAAGAACTTCAAATAGCTTTGCAGGAGATTTTGAATTGCGGAGATGTTTTGGCAGAAAATAGCCAAAACGGAAAATCATACAAATTGAAAAAACTGCCCCCTTCCTTAATGTGCATCTTCAACAAGGGAATTAATTCATTATTGAGCTAAAACAGGCTTGAACAACCTTCTTGTATCACCTACCCACTTTCTCTAAAACATCCCAACACATAATGAATCACCATGTAATGGAATGATATCCTGGCAAGGCATGATCCCATAAACAGCAAGTGGATACCTGGCTAGTTAACATGGGAAAACAGGTGGTCTGAACCATGCTGCAGGATAATTTAGCATTCATTTGCATCACAAAGGCAACTTTAATATCTCAAAGGGTTGCATGTGACAATGAAACATTGCCTCAGCACCGCAACAATTTGTATTTATATAGTAATCTTGTACTTCATTGCATGTTCAATTCCTGGAGTGCACCACGACCTCTAACTCCAATAGGTAAGTTTAAACACAATGTAATGCTCTAATGTTGTCCCCAAATTGGGGGAAGCTGCAGTATTTCATCTGCACTCCCGCAAAAGACACAGAAGAGGTAATTAATTCACTTTAAGCTGCCTCTTTGTAAGAAGTCTCACAACACCGGGTTAAAGTCCAACAAGTTTATTTAGAATCACGAGCTTTCGGAGCGCTGCTCCTTCATCAAGTGAGTCCTCACCTGAGGAAGAAGCAGCGCTCCGAAAGCTCGTGATTCCAAGTAAACCTGTTGGACTTTAACCTGGTGTTGTGAGACTTCTTAACTGTGTCCACCCCAGTCTAACGCCAGCATCTCCACATCTGTGTGTCTTGCATATCTTTCCCAGAACCTCAAAGCTCAAACACCTTACCCTCCCTAAAAATATTCACTTTCATTTACAGATTAAGACCTTTAAGAGTTAACTAAGCACCATTTACTTCATCTTCTCTCGGAATAGGAACAATACTGTCAGTATTCAATGCAATGTTTGCTTTAAGGCCCCCTGGCAAAAACTGAGTACACACTCCAAAGTTTTCCACGAGCCCCATCTTGAAAATGTATAAAACTATTCATTACAGTGTGCGTAAAAGTCCACTTAAAGCAACAAAAAAAATCATGCCCCAGTCCAAAGCCTTGAGATGAAAATAGGGGGATCTATTTAGGGTGGACAAGTATGCTAACACTACTTGGTGGATTTAGATTGGCCTTCAGCATTGTCATAGTTTTGCAATTTATGGGATGAGGTTGGCCTGCGTATGAGCGAGTGTTCAGTAGCGCTTCCTGGGAGGTCCCAGAGTCAATAGTTAATTATTAGGAACTTAAACACAATTGTATAAAGTTTCAATCAATCAGCATTAATTTAAATATGCAGCCTGTGGGACCCAAGTTTCAATCGTCCAAAAGACTCATTTCTACAAGTGTGAGATGGAAAATAAAAGCTGTCATCAGCATATGTGGGCAAGACTAACAGTGATGCTCTATCAAGGAGGATCAATATGGTATCACTTTTTTCTATTACATAAGGGCCATGTATTATTTATAGACCACGCAGATGCAATTAGCTTATATTCCTATTATGTAGATTACAGAAAAGGTTTGATTACTTCCATTTTATCTCTCTTGCACACATCAGAAAGTGCATTAAACACCGCAACACTAATGAGCTGCTGGTTGTCACAGAAGTGGGGGAATAAGTTTTCTAATACTCAATATGCTAATGAAGGAAGCAACAGGAGTGTATGGACTGCAGCAGTACAATGAACGCAAATTTCTTTTATTTTAATACAAAAATGCACTTTTCCACATGTGCACTGGTTTGCCAACTCTTTGGTACAGTACACTTTGATATTTGGAACCTCAATTTAATAAACCATATTTGTTAAACTTAACGTGATTATCCAAACCAATGATTTTCATAAGTAGTTTGGATAAACAGAAGCATACTGTACAACCTATGCAATAGCAAGGCTCAGTTTTACATTTTGTGACTGAAATGTACTGTCAATACCAAACTAAATATCCTTATAAATTAACGGAGGAGATCTGTGTACCAGTTTTAGATCAGTTGAACAATGCATTGTCAGAAGGAGGAACAGAATATATTTCACCTCTATTAAAATTAAGAAATCATAACATTTAATTTAAAATTTACCCAATGATGAATGGATGAGGCGAACAAAAGGGCTTTTCCCATCAGGTTTAATAGTCACACACAAAATGTAAAGCATTCTCTTGTTTTATTCGGAATTTCCCTACTTCCCTCTATACAAGAACCTTTGATGAAACTTTTTGACAAAGGCAGCAGTGAAATTTCAGAAACATTTTCAGTTCTCCTAGGCCAAATGACCATAATCACAGTGTAACAATACATGATCTGCTGTCATCTTTGGCTGGGGTTAGGCTAACAGGTTACTGACTAGCCAAAGCCTAGGAGGTTACGGTCAAAGCCACTACAGCCTGTGGTTTGGACTTTCAGCTACAAGCCAAATACAGGAATGTTTACCACCACTGAACCTCCAGGTGTGTGACAGCATTAACTTCCATAAATTTTATAGACAAATGAAAAAATTAATCTACAAAACCTGGACCTAGTTATATTATTACACACAATACACACATTTTATTATACTCTACACAAAACCAAAGTTCTTTGTCTTAATGGCTAGTAACAGTTTTTGTTTGAGAATCTGTTTGGAGGAATAAAGTGGGACGTATAGACGCGAAATGCAAGTATTTGCAGTTGGAAGATGTTGATCATCAGGTGGCCTAATGGTGATTGACGGCATTGGCTGGAAACCTTCCTCACTGGCAGGCAACGATGGGCTTGAGGTCCAGAAGTAAACCTAAAATAAAGAAAACCATTCACACCCATCAGCAAACTCATGTCAAAATAACTCATTCCTCTGACTTGTACAACCAACTTTAAATCCACTTTTCCCCTGGTTAAAATTCATATCACCAAACTTTCCAAGACCACTTTAAAAGAACACTCGAGGGTCATACCAGATCTTGTCTTTCTGTCATGCTCATCTTCTCCACAATGGACCAGAACCACCGCTTGAATTGTAGTAATTTCTCAGCATTTTCCCCTGTTGCAACAAAGCAAGTGTTAAAACATTACATTTACATGCCTGGGACCAGCCCGAAATATTAACCCCATGTCTGAATTGCTTAGAATGCTTCTCCTAAAAAGGCTCAACTTTAGACATCACAGGTGAGAAAGGAGGTAACATTCTGACTCCTGTGGGGCAATACCATTTACTGGAGACAAACAATATCTACAGGTGAAGAGACTATAGTATTGACACATACCGAAGCATCCAGTGGAAAGGCAATTCCACAGGCTGTCTGCAATTCCTATAATTAAGCTCAATTTCAAGGGTCCAGAAGGGGAATGCTCTCCCATTCCCCAAATGGTCACAATCAAAAATAGAAAGTGCTGGAAAATCGCAGGTCTGACAGGATTTCTAGAGATAGAATAGAGCCAATGTGGAGTCCAGATGACCCTTTGTCAGAGCTGAAGACAATGGAAAATAGGATGATATATACACGGTTAGGGTGAAGGAGGATTTACAAAGGTGACATAGACAAAAAGACAAAGGGAATGTAAATGGTGATGATTATGGCTAAGAATGGTGCTGATAGCAGCCCATTAAAAGACCAGAATGTGTAAACGGCAGAACAAAGGTAACAGCAAAGGACCCCAAAATGGTCAGATGCTTTCCCATCAGGAAGATAGAAATTCCAGCCACTCTTCCCTGGCAAGCCAGTAAAGTTATGAGTCTGTTTTGAGGGGCAGTGGAGGCCAGAATGCTACCCTGGAGATAAACAGAAAATACAAATTTAAACTTCACTAATCCATTAAGCAAATTTGTTCATTTGTAATAATTCTTCCCAATTACTAAAATTACTTTGCATAATTTTTTGAAATTCTAAAGATTGGAACATTTTGCTTCAAACAGGGTGATGCAAAAGAGAACTGATCAAATTCAAACTATCTTTTTTATTCATTTATTCTTTTATGGGATGGCAATGCCAGCATTTGGTACCCATCCCCGATTGTCTTTGAACTGAGTGGCTTGCTAGGCCATTTCAGAGGGCAGTTAAGAACAACAACCTTACAGTGGACCCGGAGTCACCTGTTGGCCAGAGCAGGTAAGGATACCAGGTTTCCTTCCCTAAAGGACATTAAAGAACCAGATGGTTTTTTCTGACAATCGACAATGGTTTCATGGTCACCATTACGGAAGGTAGCTTTCAATTTTAAATTTTATTAATTTAGTTCAAATGCCGCCAGCTGTTGTGGTAGGATTTGAACCAGTGTTATGAGTATTAGCTCGGGCAGCTGGATTACTAGCCCAGTGACATTACCACTCTGCCACCATCTTCCACTTTGCATTTGTTGTTCCTTACACAACTAGTATCCAATAGTTAGAAAAGTTATGAATATTCATTCATCTCAGTTTCCCACACTTAAAACCAAGTAGGTGGATGTCCCATACCAGACTCATCGTTGAAAGATGTGTAACTAATCAACATTTGAACATTCACTTCGCCACATCCATTGACCAAGAGCCTAAAATCTTCTGCGGTTAGATCTTCTAGTGAATTTTTAGGAAGTACATCCAGCAGTCCTTTCCGCATAGCCTGTAATTCAACAAAACATTATTACTGACAGCAATATATATAATATATATAAAATAAAAAAACAATTGTGATCACTGAAAGTGTACAAATTGCAGCATTTTAAAAGTAGTTTATAACTTAACCCAGAAAGGATGGTTCCAGGGAAGTCTTTACAGCAGCTGGAGCCTTGGGCCCAACATCTCATTCAAAAAAAATGGGACCTGACAATGCAATACTTCCTCAGTTTGATGCATCAGTCGAGGTTACTGGTGAGGGGATTATGAGTGGGAGAGGTTTACATAGGTAACTTCCATTTTAATTACAGAAATATGATAATCGCAAGCTGTGGCACAATTATTCTCCAAGTTCTGACTCCACTTTACCGGAAAGTAAATCTTGAATCCCTGTGTGCAATGACATGAGAGGTCTCCCATTATATTAGAAATACAGCAAGCATGCACATCTTGTCCAGTTTCCCATGGTCATAAGTTCTGGTCATTTTTGTGCATCAACAATTAGCACTGAAATAGTCTGTGCAAACTTGTAAAATCCTGCACGTAAATTGTTGCATTGGAGTTGCTGGTACTGGTCAGGGACTGGTTGTGTGAAAGTTTCTGAAGCTCTTTGCCAAACTATCGCCATGATGCATTTTTTAAAAAATTCTTGTTTTTAAATTACGTCTTGGTCTTTGAATCCTAAAATGCAATAAGGAATAAGGAATGCCCACATTCCCTTTATAGCCCAGCAGAAATAGTTGCATGTCCCTAATCTTTTTTCTACACTTGTGTGCTTTCCTTTAAAGTTCCAATCTGGAAACAAGCTGCTGCTTTTGGCTGAGTTTAACTCAGCTACATAAACTTCACACTTTGCCCATTAAGCAAATTTGTTCATTTGTAATAACCCTTCCCAATTACTAAAATTACTTTGCATAATTTGTTTGAAATTCTAAAGATTGAACGTTTTGCTTCAAGCAGGAAGATGCAAAACAGAACTGATCAACTTCAAAGTATCTTTGTTTTTTTATTCATTTATTCTTTCATGGGATGGCAATGCCAGCGTTTGGTACAAATTCAAAGAGGATTCTTAAACTCAAATCATGATCTACAAACAGTCAATCTTCTGTTCCATTTTCTGATTGCTATCTAGTAACCCTAAGAACACATGGATGTAGAATGAGATGAGAATGGTGTTGATTGCGAAAATGATAAAGCTTGGTACATTGCTGACACTCACTTTAAGGCCAGCTACCAGTATGGGGCTGAAGGATGCCAAATGCACATGGAACCATATCAAAGTAGAGTCAATACTTCCAACAGAGGACAGCAGGAAGCTTGCAAAGTAAAGAGTTGTGCAAACACATTTTACGAGTGGTATTACTTTCTGTGATTTGTTGCTTTTTGGAAGTAGAATCACCATGGAATGACTGATGTGAATCCCTTTGGGATATCCTGGGAATGCAAAAGGGAATGTAACTTGCCACCCTACTAAATGCAGGACCTTGTGAAATAAACTAGGTGGATGGGACCATGGGAAAACAGAGGAGAATGTTTTGCCATTGATGTCAAAAAAGCACAGCACAGCTCTGGGCCTCAAAAACTGGAGGCCTATGAGAGCTAGATTGGGAACATAATTTAATTTTCCATTAAAAACACTGCCATGATCCCCAATTATCAAAGCATGTCAAAAGAGTCAAGGGACTGTTGAGCAATGGCGCCATTCTGCTCTGCTGGGCTTCTCAACTTGCATAAAGAACAGACAAAAGGCAAAGTAAAAAGAAACTTCTCTGCAAGTTATCTACTTACATGCATAAAAGGCAGCCAGAAGGAACAAAGTTGGTTCTTTGTTGGCTTTCTCAAATCAGGGTTCAGTTAGGCCTGAAGCCAAGTGCAGGACTTGGGCAAATGAGACTATCCAGGCATGAGTTAAAATGGTCTCCTATGCCTGAATTACAGCACAGAGAGATGGTTTTGGTGTTGCACCAATGCTGTTCTCTTTATTCTGGGGAGATTGGGAATAGGGGGTAGGGAGGGGTGTTTAACAATCTACACTTTACAGTTAGATAAAGGACAAAACTATTTTCAAAACATTATGGAGGCATTTTGGTTCAATTTGTTTTCATCACAACAATCTAAGTGCTATGTCAGTTTACCATCAATTGTACGGACATTGGTGACCCTATCCTCAGTTGGCAAGACTCAAAGCTCTGGAAATCCATCCCTAAACTCCTTTCCCCTTTAAGACATTCCTTAAAACGTACTTCTTTTGCAACAGAAGACAGTGCTGCATTACCAATGCTATCTTGCACACAGAAGCAAAAGGTGTTAACATTAATGCAGCTATAATTCAGGCCACAGAGCCTCAACAGATTGGGCTACTGGTCCCAACTAGAGAATGTTAAAAGAAACGGGAATGGCATTTAGTGAGTGTAGTACTTATATTTAACAGAGGTCAATGATTGTTTCATGAAGAGTCAATATACAAAAATGAACAGTGGGTCAGAACCAAGCACTTTTTTTCCTTCATGGGACGTGAACAGCCCTGTCCATGAGAAAGTGGTGGAGAGTCAGTTGGCTTGAAGATATCACAGATATACAGCATGACAACTGTGACAGAAGGTAGTAAAGACCCTGTTTAAAGTCATGTTCCTTGTGGCTGCCATCACAGTGTCTAAAATGTAGCTGAGGGCCAACTCTCAATCACTGTATTCCCTGGGACTCAGTTGATTGGGGAAATTCCTCACCCCATAGGTTAACTGCTTTGTCCCAATGTTAAATGCTCGACAGCAGCTTGCGCTTTTACTGGTCTTCCCAGGGGTTTGAGAGGCTGGGTTGTGTGAGCGGGATGCAAGGATGGAACACAACGTTCATAAGCTGCAGCACAACACTATGGTTCAGGTTTGATAGCCCTGATCTTCTCCTATCCATTGTTTCTGTACCTCTGCATAGCACAGAAAGAGAATGTGTAACCCAGCACCTTTGTACCAACGCTTTACTACACAAAACTAAGATTAATACTACAACAGTTTTCTGCTGCTTGCTAGACTATTTTCAGGTATCAGATGAAATTCAGATTTATTTAAATGTGTGTTTTTTATAGAAAGTAAATCTCCTGGGAGATGATATAAAGATGTGGGATGGTGGGTGGGGGAAGAGAAGGGAAATGTTGGTGCAGGTAGCTGCATTTGATTTTCATACTTACACTTCAGCTAATCATTCAATCATACTTGGCAAGGATAACATTTAATCTATAGTTACTGCAAAAAGGATTACTTTGTCAATTGTTATTGCAATAATTAGAAGAAACACCTGATATCTATTATTCTTAATGCACAGTGAGCTCAGAATAACACATGTAAATCCTTTCTTTAATCTGGGGTCTTTCGAATAGATTTTACACCATTGAACAAATCTCATTAATAAGAATCAGTGCAACACATTTTCTGTACAACAGAAAGTGTTTCCATAGCGCTGTAACCAATTTGCCATTTACTGTGGCCTCAGTGAATTGACTTCATAAGAGACCTTTCCAACAAAAGCAATAAATTTGCATTAGAAATAGAGGGAGACTCACATGAAGAGGCTGCTCAGCAACCACCAACATTCGATATTCTGCATATTTCCTAACATATTCGTAAACATTCAAAGGAGTGACTGGGATATTGGCTCCACCAGGAACAAGTTCAACCTGCAAAGAAAACAGCCTTCAGAATGTTTTTCTAAAAATAGAAAACGACTCCATTTACTGAAAATCAGTGTAAGAATTTGTGGTGTTTTAATCTAAAAAAGCACTGGATCCAAATGCCTTTCCTTTAGGCAGAGTAGAATATCACTGTTCAAAGCAAAAATAAAGGCTACAGCTTTACTTAACAATGGCAACTTAGCAATGGACAGACTGTTAATCACGTCACTTTCATAAAGAGTCTAAGCAAATCAAAAACAGAAGTACGTGTATTGTGGTAAACTTTGGTGTTTGCTGTGCATACAATTTCACTGATTGACTATAAGCATGGCTTTGCCCTCACTCTCTGAGCATTACATTTTACAAATATAAACGAGTGAGCTCCTGTACAATTAGAAAGGGAGATATGAAAAGTTCAAGTCAGTGAAGCTCTGAGCATTTCAAGAAAATGACTTCAACGTGCGACACAATTCAGCAAATTGTTCCACTGCCTGCAGAGGAGGGTGTGCAAGATTCAACCATCTTTACTGTTGTTTATTTAGCTAGTTGAGTCAATTGTGAACCAATTCTCAGACCAAAAAGCTATCACAGCAAGGGAAATAACAATACAATTCATTTAAACACTAAAAAAAATATAAATTAGCAGTGAAATAGAATCGACAGTTTAGCAAGTACAAGTATCAGTCAATACAGCCTTGTGCAAACTTGGGCATCTCAGTGCAAACAATATTTTGAATCCTTCGTGCCTGCTGCCCAAATTGGCATTTTTGTGTAGCAGCAAAGTTTTGCAGAGAAAAATCAAGCTTGTATCCAAGAAGGCTTGCCTTCCAGCAAAGAAATCAGCCACACGGAGCTCTTACACTCAATTTGGTACATACTACACACTTCAAAAGGTGTGCAATAAAGGCCAGGAAAGACAGCAGCTGGTGGCTCATGAACCACCTGCATGCTGAACTCACCTGGTCAGCAGAATCACAATGCTATGGCATAGAAATGAACTCCAAGTCTGCTCGTGTTGTTCTTAACACGAATCACTTAGTCTAATAATATTCTACTGCTCACTCCACATATCCTTTAACATTCAAAATGAAACCTTTCTTTTAAGCAACTAATTCCCTTAATTTCATGACTTTTAGACTGTTTTAACAGTTTGGGCAAGTTCCATTCTATCCTCCTGTTAATTTTTTTTTAGGCAAGTGCAATAAGAGTTATGGAACAAAGGCGGTTAAATGGAATGGGGGTACAAATTTGCCATGATGTAACTGAATGGTGGGTAGATCAGGCTCGAGAAGTTGAATGGCCTACTCCCATTCCTTAATTCCCCTTTTCTTACATTTTCAATCTCACAATCATGTCCTACAGACCAACTGATCACTCTCTACCTCAAAATAACTTTAATCTCGAAGGGCTCTATCCAGTCACAGAAATTTCGCAAATTGAAATTAGAAGATCCAACTTCTCTCGTCTATTCCCTCTTTAACCTTGGCAAGATCCTGGCAATCCATAGTGTATCTTCTGCATCACTTTTATAGGCATGTGTGTAGCATTACAATTATAGCACATTTGTTTGTCCAACTTATGGTTCTTGGCCTTTTTAAATTCTGTGTTTCTAAGTACAAAACCAAGAATTTGCCTGAAAGCATGTACTTCAGCAAGCACTTGGCAAACTACAGTGATAACGCCATTTACAAAACCATGCCAATTTACTAGAGTGTGCTATCAAATAAGGCTTTTAAAGTGATAGATATATATATATATATATTTGGCACATGCTCGCTATGGTATATTGTGAGGGACTAAGACTTCACACTGTACATCTTGCAACATATAGATATCCATATGGCTATTTCTAAAAGTTAAAAACTGAACAAAGATCCTTAAAATGGTCGGAACTGTGTCTGTGACCCCAGAACAAAAGAAACCACGCAGCAGTTTCAGAAATCTCACATCTCGTTATCTCTGAGGACCTACTATCACCCGGGGAGTGCACAGCCCAACTTCAAAGAGAGCGACATTAGAGGCCATTTGTATTTGATAACCCAGTCTGGCTAGCAGAGATGCAATGTCTACAAAGACAACGGCCTCTCAAACATTCATTTTAATCCACGATGGCCAAGACATCATTAGCCTGGAACAAAGCCAATTTCTAAATACAGGTAAGTTTCCTTTGTTGAAATCAGCATGGAGGGGTAAAGTCACATGACCTTCACCTTGTTGAACAAGTAATATTGCCTTGCTGGGCTGAACAGCTCAGTCTGTTGTTTTAACATCCAAGAAGTCTCACAACACCAGGTTAAAGTCCAACAGGTTTATTTGGTAGCAAACGCCACTAGCTTTCGGAGCGCTGCTCCTTCGTCACCTGCGAAAGCTAGTGGCGTTTGCTACCAAATAAACCTGTTGGAATTTAACCTGGTGTTGCTAGACTTCTTACTGTGTTAACATCTGACAAGCAGGCCGCACTAAAGGACCTCTAGCCCAGGTTGGACACATGGCCCCATCTGACCTGCTTTTGCTGCAAGTTCTGTATAATCGCCTACAAAACTAAATCATCTTTGTATGCCCGTCTTGTCATGTGAAGTTATCACTGGAAAAAGTGAATTATATGCTGACCTTTGGGAAAGAATACTTCACTGGGCTTTGATTCTGGACTCTGGAACCCACGTGAACCAGTATCGATTTTCTCCGTGGTCCCTATTGTAAATCCTTCTTTTCTCTGTCCCTCTCTTCACTGCCCAAGTGTGGAGGCAACGCTAAAATGCCATTTTGAGTGTGTGCAAATAAACCAACTGAGTTCATCCTATCCCAAATTTGCTATGGGATTATTACTAGAAAATTGGATCACACGAAAAACAAGGGGTGGGGAAATACTTACAAAGAGGGAAACAAACAAAAACACCTCTGTTTATGGACGGATGGAGGGGGGAGAAATTAATGCTGTTTAACACCTCTCCTGCCCCCAACAATACAAATGCAGTTATGAGAAACAATACATTCATGTTTTTATTCATCTCCTTAAAATTGAACTAATTTTACTAATTACAAAGAGTCATTGAAAAACCATCATACCTGCCCTCCACCTTCTTCCTTACATAGATCAATAGCAAAAGCTAGGTCCATTGCTGCAAAGACTGCATATGCATCTTGGCTCTGAGAGGCGAGGATGAGTTGGCGTAAACTTTCATACATCACATGATCAAAGAAAGCAAAATCATGCCAATTCACCTGCAAAGTAAATAAATGATTTTCAAAGTGAAGAACGAATATAGTATGTATAATGCGTAATATAAAACACCAATAAACAATGCATTCTATCGAAGTCGACACTTACCTTTCTTCCTAGCAGAACTTTAATAACATGTCTATTTAGGGTTATAGGGCAGAGCTCATTTTGTAATAGACACAGACCCAATATCCTGAAAGAATGCAAGAGTATATTAATAACATTAAAGTATGAATTACTAATATCCCAACAACCACAATACATAAACAACTGCTAGCAGTCTAACTCCAGAATATGGTTACATCTGGTTTTACCTGCCGATATTACGGAAACAATTGAGGCGTGCTTCTGTGTTTTTGCCTGGCCTTGGTGAGTAGAATCCTCGCTTTCCAGGCTGGTAGAAGAGAGGTGCATTGTCATCACCATCATCTGGCTCATCCAATTCCATATCAACCACACTTCGACTCGAACCATGCCGTTTTCTAGTGTCCTGCTGCAGATCAATTAAAAATCATCCATAACTTTTAGAAGCATCAGTGATAGCAGGGCTACATACTTCCTGGCTAATTAAATTCTTGCTTTTCTCTCCTCTGCAGCAGTAGTATAGGAACCATATGGGCAGGCCAACTCATCATTTTTAAAAAAAACATAGATCAATGATTTTGGTATTAGAATAGAGTAAAACATCAAAATTTGATGCTGACACCAAACTTGGAGGAGTGGCAGACTGAGGATGATGCCAATCAAATGCAACATACCACATACACAGCAGAATGGGTGGATAAGTAAAAGATTTGCACATTCTCCTCGAGTCTACGTGGGTTTCCTCCGGGTGCTCCGGTTTCCTCCCACAGTCCAAAGATGTGCGGGTTAGGTTGATTGGCCATGCTAAAAAAGTTGCCCTTAGTGTCCTGAGATGTGTAGGTTAGAGGGATTAGCGGGTAAATATATAGGGATATGAGGGTAGGGCCTGGGTGGGATGGTGGTCGGTGCAGACTCGATGGGCCGAATGGCCTCTTTCTGTGCTGTAGGGTTTCTATGATTTCTATTTCTATAAGAATTTGACAGAGGGATAGGGAGAAGCAATATAGACTCAAAGGTTTAGTTTTAAGAGTGTATGGGGATAGTGGGACATGAGTGTTCAGATGCATAGAGTTTTAGAAGTGTCAGGACATATGAAAATAGTTAGTGAAGCATATGGGATTTTGAATTTCATAAATAAAAGTACAGAAATAGGAAAGTTATGCTGGAACTTCTTGAAACTCTGGTTAGGTCACACTGGAGTATTGAGTCCAGTTCTGATCCCACACATTCAGAAGGATATCAAGGTCCTTGAGAGGATGCAGAGGAGATTTACAAGAATGGTTTCCAAGGACAAGGGGGTTTTAGTTACAAGGTTAGGTTGAAGAAGCTGGGATAAAACAGAAAATTCTGGAAAAGCTCAACAGGCCTGACAGCATCTGTGAAGAGAGAAACAGTTAATGTTTTGAGTCCGTATGACTCTTCAGAGCGGAGGATAGAAACGGGAGAAGTTTGGGTTGGTCCTCCTTGGAGCAGGGGAGATTGAGGGGAGATTGAGATATGGCAGACTAAGAAAAGTTGCTCCATTAGCTAACATTACAAAGACTAGGGGATAGAAATTTTTAAGTGTTTGGGCAAGGGAATACAAGGAGAAGTGAGTAGTAGTTACACAGCCAGCAACAATGACTGGGAACTTGCTGTCTACAACGGCTGTAAAAGCAGAGACAATCCAGGATTTAAAATAGGCACCAGAGAGAAATAAATCTGCAGGGCTTCAGGGATAAGAGTGGCAGAATGGAACTGATTGGACTGGTCTCCAAAGGACAGACATTAACTTGATGGGCCAACTGGCTTCCCTCCGTGCCTTGGTGACCCCATGATTCTGGGAATAAAATAGAAAAAGCTAGCACTGGAAATCAAACCTGCCACCACTGGTTGCTGTGTGAGAAATTTACTATCCACAACAAAATATCACAAGCAACAAAAGCTGATGAAAACAAACATGAACGTGGAAGTCATGCAAAAAATGTAATAAGTCAGATAATAGTACTTATTGCATACTTTTCATTATGTAAAGTTTTCCTTTACTGTAACACTATCCCATAGTCTCCAACACAAATGATTAGATTTAGTCACAGAATGCAATTTTCCTCTACCTGAGATTTATCTGATGAATCGAGCAATCCCAAGTCCAATATACTATCAGCGCCATTTTCCCTGCAAAAAAATAAAATTGCATTATTTACTGGGCCAGATTTTAAAATCACAAATGCAGGATTAGCCAGGGTGATCATTTTTCAAATGTATTTTACCTTCCATGCGCAATGATAAGTTCCATGGCTTCATCAACCCTTGCTCTCAATGAGTCTTCACTCGCTAGAAGCAGCAAGAGCTGTGCAGGTGATAATTCTAGTAACATTCCTGTAATTTTACTGGCAAATGCCTGAAATAAATAATTTCAATTAATACACTACAACTTTCAATCCAAGTTAAATTTACATAATTCACTTTACAAGATTTTCCAAAATAAACCCAGTTTTGATAAGAATCTACAGGTAAAGATCACAAAACCGATTGACTCTACGGTACGTTGCACTTACTGGCTGCATTGCTTGAACCCGAGGATACAGCCGCTCTCCAAGTGCTTGTCGATGGGCTGGCAGTGGGTCTGGGTCATCACTAGGATTTCCTTCTGATGCTGGTCGGAAAGGTCTGGTATCTATGGAAAGTTGCCTTCTTGATTCCCTACAAAGTTGAGAACAAATACTTAAATTCAGTAATTGCTGATTGTGCTATATAGCTGAACAGCAAGCCTCAGAACATTTGATCATTGTTCACACTCTCATTATTCCTTCAATACTAAACCGGAAACCAGAGTGGCATCACCCTGACGCTCTTCATTATTTCAAAAGTGTGGAAATATACCCTCAAGTAACAAAATCAGTGCCTCTATTCTTCATTTAGAATACTATATGCTATGCTGTTGCTCAATTTCTTTTAACAGTAACACTAAATTAAAAGCTGCAATAATTTGTCATACAGCTTTGCAAGTTGAGGTAGAAGCAAGCTATTCAATTCACGGATTTATCTTTTAGGATCGAATCTGATTATTTTGTACAGCATGCAAAGTTTGGGGAGATTTTCAATGTAATTCGACAGCACTGGCATTTTATTGGCTCAGGCGCATGCCAGCCATTGTGTCATTAAAATGGACAATGACCATCGTCAAGCAGCCACTCTAAAGTTTAGCTGGACAATGTAAAAGCTGATTAAATGGATTTGCAATTACAGCTCCAAGTAGCAATTTGATGCGAAAATACTGAAATGTTCTGAGTTAATTTGAACATCACATGCAAAACAGGTCTGTAACAATTCAGAATATTGCAAGAGTTCCATGCAATGGATTTTCACAAACCCTGGTCAGAATGGTGTAGTTCAAGCAATTTTTCCAAAACATTTGACAAACTTAGAAGATTGACAAAGCCAGTGAAGTACAATGTTTAACAAATGCACTAACCATTCCAGCAAACACAGTTCAAAAAGGAATCTGGAATAACAGATCATCACTTGTCAAGTTTGATGATAACTAATTTCAATCGTCAAGACAGCAATTCTTAAGATATTGATAGGGACAGTATTGATGATGCTACATGCAAGAAGAACATGGACATCTTGAGGAGACAACAGATTGGACAGCAAATAGGAATGATTTTTAGGCTGAGTTATGTCACAAACATGAGCTGGAATTGGGTTTCACTGAACTAGTTAAAAACCAAACTCAAGCTATAGCACATATAAAGTTATGCCATTGTTAGTTTCCTCTAAGTTGCAGCTTGCAGAGAAACCTAAGAAAACTACAGTTCCACATGCTCACAGCAATGCTATTATATTGTTTGAAATTAATTTAAACAGATGACAAATGCAAAGTCACAGAACTGATTAGGGTTGAACTTTATGCCACTACATAATATCTCTTTTTAGTTAATGGACTGAATATACACTCAAACCAGAGTAAGACCCCAACCCCCAGTTAAACAGGAACAGTACAAAAGCTAATCGTATATGTGTGCGCGTGCTCTCGTGTGTGTAGATGTAACAGAAGCTTCATATCATATGGAGCCATTACATCCAACAGCTGTTAAAACAACTGGCTTTCAGACTCACCGATCTCTGTCTCGACGAGAGCCCGCTCGCATTCCACCACTTCTCCTCATTTCCCTTTCTCTCTCTCTTTCCCGCTCTCTCTCTCGGTTTCTCAGTCGCTGCATTAGGCCTAAATTTTTAAAAAATCATAAAATTCAACTTTGGTGCTCAAAGAAACAGCTGGTACCAATGATTAAATTAATTTTACAGAATTAAAATTGTAAATTTTGCAAGATTTCAACGCGGTGTACAAATATTATGAATGTATTTTAGGTCTAATCATAACACAGAACACTTCCATGATGATCAAAACCCCACGTCTCTGCATATGTACATACATACCACTAACAAACGGATCCAGAGTAGGTTTTGTAAATCCGGTCCTGTATTATGCACATAACAGAGCAATACACAAAGGACTAACTCCAGGCTTAAAATGGAACAAACAACTATGTATTCTGTCTAGCATCCTGATATTGTTTTGCAGAAAAGGATTATGTACTGAACTTACAAAAATAGCTTGGTCATGAGGGAGATCGGTAGTTTGACCAGCATGTGCTTTGTTATTTAAGAAAGGGAGGCCAAGTTTCAACAAACAATTCGCTCAAAAGACTTTAGCAAACTATTTGCCCTTTTAAACTCTATTTTCAATGTTCTGCTGTTTGATGATTTGCTCCTTTGATGCAATAACCATCAGTGGGGTTAGAGGCTAAATGATGTGGAAAAGGCATGCACTTTAAGATGTCATGGCTGCGTATCTCTGGCCTGATCAGCAACGAACAGATACTGCAACTTCAGATTATCGCAGCTACAAATTATGCCCACAAAATTTATCCTGCATCTTAAATCAGTTTAGACGCTTGTAACATTAAGTACCGCCATTAATTTTTCTTCCAAATGATTTAGTGATTGCGCACATATACTGGTTTTATGTTGTGGAATACTCAAAGGTCACATACTGGTTTGTAATCCCTTGCTAGCATTCTGTATACAGTCCAGGTTCGGCAATTTTTCACTCGACAGAAACGCTTGTGCAATTGCAGTGTAAAAGCTTCGAGCCACTCCACTGCCCTCTCCTGGTTCATCTTTGAAAGTGACCTTCACCCTGTGCACAGTCATCGGAGTTGTGGTGCATCGGCGGCCAAAGTGATTATTCAGTTGCCTCATCGTTTGCTGAATCAAGAGGTCACGATCCCGATCGACCTGAAACACCATAGAAATTAAACGTCAACAGCCTTACAACCCTTAACAACATTGTTCAAATGCTGAGACTTACATGAGCTTAGTTGAAGAGAGCAAGTACGATCCAAATAATAGAAGCTTCCATATAAAAAAACCTTGTGACAAAGTTACCTAATGGAAACAGACTTATAATAGCAAACATACATCCACAGTTTCCATTACATGTCAGCTAAAACCAGGTCAAGATTTCTGGGAACTGGCGACATCTTACATAACCCAGAGTTCCCAGGTTTAATCCCTGCACTGTATGAATTTTTGTAGCCAGTTAAGAGGTGGGAATTATAATTGATGCAAACATTTTGAAGCCAGGAAAGAGGAAAAAAAATCAACCAGGTTCCTCAGTGTTCACTGTCATCAAGTTATCTACTGCTGGAAAATGTGCACATGGAAACTGGGGTCAGGTCAAATTAACCTTAACTGTGATGTTCCCTATAGTTAGGAACCTATTGCCCAGGTTCATTTAGTCAGAGGTTTACAGTGTGGAAACAGGCCCTTCAGCCCAATTTGTCCATGCTGCCCCCTTTTTAAACCACTAAGCTAGGCCCATATCCCTCTATACCCATCTTACCCATGTAATTGTCTAAATACTTTCTAAAAGAAAATTGTACCTGCCTCTACTACTACCTCTGGCAGCTTGTTCCAGACACACACCCCCAACTTGAGAAAAAATTGCCCCTCTGGACCCATTTGTATCTCTCTCTTCATACCTTAAACCTATGCCCTCTAGTTTTAGACTCCCCTACCTTTGGGAAAAGATGTTGACTATCTAGTCGATCTATGCTTTGTGTAATAAGATGGCTACCTGGCTAACAACACCCATGCAAACGTCACCAGCTCCCAAAGAGAAACAAAAACATGTAGGAATTGCTTTTATTACAATAAACAAATGGCTGTGCTTTTATACAAAAGTCACAAAACTATAATAACCACATGAGCATCTCTTATATGGTCTTCCAGAATGAGACAAAAGGGTGAGTCCAGGGCCGAGGAAAGGAAGTAAAAGGTGCCTACGCAGTAATCATGAATTCATGCAGTCTTATTACCTCTAGAGTTAGATCTCTAGACTGAGCGTTTCTTAGTTTCTCCATTTCTCGCCGGAACTTCGACTCCTTCACTTCAAACCCACCGAGTTCGGTTAAAATCTGTCGGAGGAAAAGTCCGCTCTACATTATTTGAAGTGCTGCATAAAACCACATTCAGCTTGAAAACAAAAGTGAGAATTTTCCAGTTTATTATCCTGTTAGAATGCAGTACTTTAAATATAATCCTTACCGATCCAGGTTCAGCTCCTACATCTTCCATAAACACTCTTCCAAAAAGTTCCAAAGACAGGCGCCAACGTCCTAACAGCATGTCGTGAGAAACGACCATTCCCATGAAACTACACTGTGGCCTGGTAATCAAGAAAAACAACAAGAAATTATAAATTGCTAAAAACTATTAGCTATTAGAGAACATGGCAAAATACTCAATGCAGCTTTGAGCCATTTTATCCCATTTTGAAAGAATTTGAATTCAAAGAACAGGATTACTAAGGACTGCGAAGAGTAGTTACCTAAATGAAGTAAGTGGTGGTCCTTCGCTCTCAGTAAGCCCAATCTCAGCCAGTAAGCTGCTTTTTAGTTGTGCCGCAAGATCCTGAGCAGATGGCCCTATTCGGGAGTTTTCAGACTCATCTTCTGGTAATACTTGCTCATCGGCTGCCTTCCTCTGACGATTCTGCATACTCATAACATTCTTCAGGTTAGACGAGTAAGACATTTTTGTGGGAAGCACCTGAAGAATAGGACCACAGCATTCCAGCAGATGAGTAATGTTCAGATTTTTAAAAATATATTTGGTTAACTCAACTCCAAGTTAATGCATGGACTATGTTTGCTGTAGTCTGGGCGCTGTACAAATAAATCGCTGTTACATTCTAGTAACCCTGTAAACAAAGCTTGCAAGAAATATCTGGGAAATATAAAAACTTGTAACTCTGCTGGTGTCTTGTTGAGAAACTCCATGCAGATAAACAGTCACATGCTGCTGTAGAAAATTGGCAGAACAGATGGCGCTGAAGGAGTACTTCAGAAATTCCTACAGGAGGTTCCTTGTCCAATGCATTACTCTTGCACTAAAAATCTTTTCTATATACATAAATGAGAAAGCTATTTTTGGAGACAGTAAATTACAAGTAATCATGAAAATCTTACCTCTAGGCAGTTTCGATCGACCGTTACTTCAGTTATACCTTTTCCAAGGCCTGAAAAGGATGAATATAAACCTTGGCTTGGGCGGCCAAATAAATCTTCCTTTCTAGCATTGGGCTGGAGAAAGAGAAAACAAGAACTAAGAACACCCAATTAAAAACATTTGCCTCCAAAGAATTAATAAATCTGTTTAATCTAAATCCTCTCAGAAGCTCAAGTGCAGGAATACCATTTTCAAAGGCAGCCATTACATCATTATTAACACAAGTACAGCAAGTAGCCTCCACAAAAAGTGCCCATGAATAGACCATTTACTGCTTCTGCCATTTACCTGTAAAAGGTGAGGTTGATCTGCCAGTGGAATTGCTTCAGCCAAAGAAACTTCAAATGGATTTGGTGGAATACAGCCAAGGAAGGTCATGGAATCAGAACGGCGGAAGAATGGGTGATTGTGACCTGCTTCTGTGGACAGCGTTTCATCATCCTTGTCATGGAGACCAGAACCTGAATGGAAAAATCCCATTTTGAGAACACAGTATGCCATACCTACCATGAGCAAATTAACCAGTTCAACAATTAAATGAAGACAAAAATCATAGAATCATGAAATCCTACAGTGCAGAAGGAGGCCATTCGGCCCATCACGTTTGCACCGACCACAATCCCACCCAAGCCCTATTCCCATAACCCCATGCATTTACCCTAGCTAGACCCCCTGACACTAAGGGGCAATTTAGCATGGCCAATCCGCCTAACCCGCACATCTTTGGACTGTGGGAGGAAACCGGAGCACCTGAAGGAAACCCACGCAGACACGGAGAATATGGAAACTCCACACAGACAGTGGCCCAAGCCGGGAACTGAACCCAGGTCCCTGGCACTGCAAGGCAGCAGTGCTAACCACCAAGCCACCCCAACGTACTTATCCAGCAATTAAAAAACTAGAACTATGAATAATGCTCACAAAAATATTTCGATTAAATTGTGCAGGTAAAATGGATGAAGTCAATATTGGCTGCAAAATGTTTCCATTTCTATATACCCAATTGACACTGGGCATTGAAAACTACTGCTGCATTTAAGGTACAGCACTTTAGTATTTCATCCAAACACATGTAAAACATAGCAAGGCATTTAAGAAAATGGAGGTGGGGCGCAGCAGAAATCCCAGTTATATCCAAAAATGTTATTCAGCACAATGGGTCGATCCCTGAATTAGGATCACTGGCATGTCCATGTACTGATTAGCAAGGCGAGTGAATGAACAGGACCTCCAGAGCAGAGTTCTGATTGAACTCTAAGGTCCACCTGGGTGAAGTACTTGTCAAACTAAAAATGTCAAAAAACTGCAATTTCATAAACTTGGCTTTAAAAACACCATCGTATTGGAGAGAACAGGCCGAAAAAATGTTGAACTAAACAGCATTTCAATACACCAAAGAATATCCTGGATGAGTATAAATGACTGAAAGCTCAAGATACAAATGGAAAAGGCAGATAGGGAAAGAGGCAACATTTTCTAAGAAAGATGCATCTCCCATGGAATTTCTAAAAATGGTGACTGCATGCCGCTTCTGGTCACCTTTTCTTGCAATACAAACAGTTCATATATAGGACAAGAGGTAGATAGATATTCATCAAAGCCCATTTTTAGGCCCAGATTCAGCATTGTATATAACTGGTGCTATTACTGGGAGACCAGAGACCCGCACAAATTGGGCCTCAAGTCTAATGTAAATAATGCGAGCAGATTAACTGTCGCAACCACCCAGATAGCGTCCCAGTGCAGAAAACCAATTTCATGCCTCTTGCTTCACTGGCAATGGCTGTGTGTGTCAGAAGTGGAAAGTGACAGCATGGAGGAAGAGTGTACAGTTGGACTGGGTTGTGACAGGTGGTCATGGTCAGCAACAGTTCTGCAGACCTCCACTCGTCACTATCAACTTTTCCCAAAACATAAAAACAGGTATTGAAGCAATTATTGGCATAAATAAGGGTTCCGATTCCTATTTTAGAGAGAAACCCTTCACACCTGAAAACTATTGTTTAATCCAAAATTGGGTTGAATATTTTAAGATGTTCTTGAGTTACAGTTTTTCTTATTCATTCATGGGACGTGGGTGTCGCTGACTAGACCAGCATTTATTGCCCATCCCCAATTGCACTTAAGGTGGCAGCGAGATGCTTTCTTGAACCACTGCAATCCATGTGATGTCAGTACACCCACAGTGACGTTGGGGAGGGAGTTCCAGGATTTTGATCCAGCGACAGTGATGGAACAGCGATATATAGCCAAGTCAGGATGGTGAGTGACACAAAGGGAAAATTCCAGTTGGTGGTGTCTCCATGTACCTGCTGCCCTTGTCCTCGGTAGTGATCATGGGCTTCGAAGGTGCTGTCTAAGAGGCCTTGGTGAGTTCCTGCAATGCATCTTGTAGATACACATACTGCTGCTACTGTGCATGTAGGTGTTGGAGAGGGTGAATGGTTTTGGAAGGGGTGCCAAACAACTGGATTGCTTTGTGTCCTGGATGGTGTCAAGCTTCTTGAGTTGGAGCTACCTTCATCCAGACAAGTGAAAAGCATTCCATCACACTCCTGACTTGTGCCTTGTGGATGGTGGACAGGCTTTGTGGAGGCGGGAGACAAGTTACTTACCATGGAATTCCAAGCCTCTGACCTGCTCTTGCAGCCACAGTATTTATATGGCTATGGATTAAGCAGCGTTTCATTTGCACTTCGTTCAATTTGATCGACTGTATTCACTGCACCAATATGGTCTCCTCAACATTGTGGAGACTAAATACTGATTGAGTGACCGCTTGGCAGAACATCTCTGCTTAGTCCACAAACATAACCCCAACCTTTCTGTTGCTTGCCATTTTAACTCAGTACCTTGCTCTCATGCCCATATGTCCATCCTTGATCTGTTGCAATGCTCCACAGTGAAGTCCAAAGCAAGCTGGAGGACCAGCATCTCATCTTCCGATTAGGCACATTACAGCCCTCAAAACTCAACACCGAGTCAACCATTTTAAACTCTAACCCTTTTCCTCCATTTTAAACCCACATTAAAGAAAGAAAATCCCCTACATTTATTGTCTCAATGCAATAACCCTCCCTTCCCTCTCGCTCGCTCCCACACTAGGACATCTGTCTCATGTTCTTAAGGTTGCTACATCTTGTAATGTCTCCCAGCCACAGTTTAATATCCAACACATTTCTCCTTCTCCAGACCTGAAACATGAACTGTTTTCTCTCCTTACAGGTGCTGCCAGACCTGCTGAGTTGTTCCATCATCCTCGGTTCTTATTTAAATGGCTTGCTCAGTTCAGTTTCTGGTCAATGGTCATCCCCCCACTCCAAGTCTACATTTTCCCATTATGCTATATTGTAAAAAAATGCTCCTAACCACAGTGGAGCAAGTCTACTTTCTGCAGCATATTGTAGAAGTCCAGTAACAGTTTTGGAAACTCTAAGAATTTTATTTAAAAAGATAGCATTTCTACAGTCCGTACAACAGTTTGCAGGCTCTTTTACTGCACCAAAATACTCACTTTGATTCGTATCATCATCATTTTCATGTTCTGAATCCTCATTGTCAAGACCCAGCTCCAACAACTCCCGGGTCCTGCGAAGAGAGGCACGTTAGATTTAGTTTCAAATATAAAACCATAGTTCCTCTAGTTTTATTAATTTAATACTGGTAAAGTGAACTTAAACTAAACAGAAAGTAAACAGATTAATTACTTTTGAAGTGCAGATTTTCACTTTTGCTTTGAAAACCATAAACACAAGAACAATTAAATTTCATGCCAAAATACTTAATTTGGAATTTGTCTTTTTCTGAAAATACATTGCCATTCATAAAACAACATGATTTGGTCTACTTCATCCATCGATTTCCAATCTTTAGTTTGAGAACACCCAAATACTGGGAATTACTCCAGAAATATTTAGGTCACATATTAAGCAGTTGATCAATTGACATGAGAGTTTGAATTTCTGGGTTACGTAGCAATATATAAAATAGCTGAACATGTTCAAAGTATCATTAAGCCACTTCACAATTCACACCTCAAATGCAATTAATTCAAGCATCTATGGTATTACAATTTATACCCATACAGAGCAACAACCTTCATATGTATTTAAACATAGCAACATCCTGAAGTACTTGTAATTTTTCTAAAAGTAATTCACATTAGTGATGTGAAGGGCACACTATATAGGTCAAGCCCATTCCTTACAATCATATGAACATACAAATCAGAGGCAGAAGGTGGCCATATGAGCACATGTAAACATATGCCAACCACACTTCTCCAGTAATTAACCATTATTAAGGGAATCATTACAAATGTTTCAATTAATTTTAGTGCCATGTTGACCTATGTCAATATTCATCTTGAAACCAAGTAAATGAGCACGATCCACAGAATAAAAAATGAAGGGACTCCACAAACCTCCTGGCATACATTATAACAACCACAAGTGTCAGACTGGCTCAACTGATAGCATTCATGCCTTAGTGTTGCAGCTGACAGCACCACTATTGTCCAACAACTACTGAGGTGCCTCAGCAGCTTAAACTGTAACAGCCATAACATTAACAATGCGGTTACAAGAGCTAGGCAGAGGCCAGGTACACTGTAGTGAGCATGTAGCTTTGTCCCCTCAAAGACGTTACACCATGTATAAAGCTGAACTCAAAAGTGTGATGGAATTCTCTCGACAGCTTCAGCCTCAAGAACAGAAGCAGCTCAATATCACCTAGGAGAGCGCAGTCCACTTTTTAAAGTGACAGAGCAACCCACTGGACCCAGTACTTAACCCCGCCATCATCAGTTAATTGTGGCTGAAGAACATATCTACAGGAGAGACTGCAGAAAACCCAACCCTGAGACCTCCATAATCAAGACAGACAAGAGCAACAAGATTACCATCACTTCATGTTGCCAACTTTATATACTGCTCTTCCTATATCCTCATCATTCATGTTAATTGTATTGATAAGGTGAAGGATAAACAAATGGAGGATATTAACTCATCAAGTATCTCGGGAACATACAAGAGGGACTTTGTTTTTATTACACTGCCCCTTTAAGGGGCTTTTAATTAGTTAATGTTTATTTTATTAGGTTCAAAAAAAGTAGAGAGAGACTGAGTGCTGGTGAAGAAGTAGACATATGTAATGTTGCACTCTGTAAATAAGTCTAGTCTTAAGTAAAAAGACTAGCTTCTGGCAAAAGCAATTTAACAACTGCTGGGTCAAAATCATGGAATTACCCACAGAATTCTATTATTGGAAAACCCATCAGTGCAAGGACATCAAAATAGCCAATTTGAGCTGAGGGGGTGAGAAATAAAAAGACAGTTTTTCCAACAACACTCAACCTGAAAGTAAAGTACCGTTTTCGATCGAGTTGTGGTGTATCTAATGTTGTCTGCTGGTTCATTGCTTTAATCCAATAGATAAGTGCCTGGAAAACGTAAGCTACATGTTTTAATGAACAAACATCCAACACTGGCAGGACATCAGAATGTTCATCGTTATGGGAACGCATCAGAGAAAGGGCGTAATTGAGAAAATCACCACGTGCAGACATCATTCCTTGACGAGCATTCAACAAAGTAGCGCGTCTGGGGAGATAGAAAAAACATTGACAAACAAACAGAATCAATATTCAATGCACATCCATATCAAATTAGTTCAACAAGTTTAAATCAAACCAAATAAGGATTTAAGGCCTGTCTTCAAAAGCTGTATCTAGATTAATTTGATCAATGTTAACGCTTTTAATGCTACTGAATTTTAAGAGGGGAGATCAAACTGATATACAAGATGACAAAAGGTATGGATAAAGTAGCCGTGGAGCGGATGCTTCTGCTGGCGGGGCATTGTAGAACAAGTAGTCATAGTCTTAGGATAAGGGGTAGCAAATTTAAAACAGTTGAGAAGAAACTACTTCTCCCAAAGAATGTGAATCTGTGGAATTCGCTACCCCAAAGTGCGGTGGGTACTGGGACAATGAGTAAATTTGAGGAGTTAGACAGATTTTTAATTGGTAATGGGTTGAAGGGTTATGGGAGAAGGCAGGAAAATGGAGATGAGCAGCATATCAGCCGGGATCGAATGGCGGAGTGGAGTTGATGGGCCGAATGGCCCAATTCTGCTCCTATATCTTATGAATTTATAAGATTTTAAAATTTTCATGGGTTTAAAATGTTACTGATTGCATTGTATTACATATTAATACATTCTCACAGAGCCCATTGAGATAACAATCTCAGCTAAAATTAAATGCACCTTTCCTAATGACCCATTTGCAAAAATATCACATGAACGTACAACATGGGTTCATAGACATTTGCAACGCAGGAGGAGGCCATTCAGCTCAAACAACAAGATCTAACTTCACTAATCCTATTTTCCAGCATTTGGTCTATAGCCCTGGAGATTATGGCAGCTCAAGTGAATATCTAAATATTTCTTAAATGTTGCAGGAGTTTCTGACTCAACCATCCTTTCAGGCAGAGTTCCAGCCCCTCCAAATATCCTGCTCCTTACCATAAATCTATACCCCCTGGTTATTGACTCATCGACAAATAGAAACGGTGTCTTCCTATCCACCCTAGCTATGCCCCTCAATCTTATACATCTCTTATCAGGTTCCTACTCAACTTCACTGATCCAAGGAAAGCAATCCAAGACGGTCTAATCTATCCTCATAACTCAGACCAGGCAGCATCCTGATAAATCTCCTCTGCATCCTCTCCAGTGCAATCACATCCTTCCTATAATGTGGTGACGAGAACTGCACGCAGTACTCAAGTTATGGCCAAACCAGCTCCATATTAGGTCTAAATTTAATTTCCAGAACTCACAAGCTGCCAGTTGTTATTCTGCAAAAAGATGGGCTAACATAATAGCAGCTAAAAACATTTCATACTTTATACACAGCAAAATGTTTGATGGAACTCTTGTTAAATAATGTGTAGAGGTAGCGTACGTGATAGGAAAGATGAACATACACACTAGTCCACCAGATCAACTCCTCCAATGATTAAACGCACTAGTCTTAAGTCTGGCCAGAAAGCATCAATTAGCACCATTTTCAATTACTTAACTTTGCTCAACATCCTCTAACCCATGTTCCAACTTTCCATTCATAAAACTAGTTTCCCTTGTATATACACTAACATGCTAAAGTCCAAAAAAGAAAAAATATTTATGCCAGTAATCCAGGAGAAGCAGCGGGCTTGCTGACCCCAAGTGAAGTCATTCTGGATATTTTCTATAAAACTGCATGGTAATGAGGGATGGTCAGAAAGTTCTCCAGCAAGACAACATCAACGCTCATTACAATCTGAGGCTAATTATCCCCCTTCATCCCTCTCCAAAATGTCCCCATTTATTTCAGGGCTCCTTTGCAACACAGTAACATATACTTCAGCAAAGTTTTTTTAAAAATCCAATTGAAGTGTATGTACAGTACTGTACAAATCTACTTTTATCAAAATAATCACAAATTGATTATTTTTGCATGGAAAGATTGAAAGCTGGGCAAAGTTATTTTAAAAGGAATAAGTTTAACAGGAAACTCTACATAGGAGGGGGCACTTGACATGGTGCTGTGCGTTTTAAGTTACATGCCGATTTTAAGAAAGAATATAATCGGAATAGAATTTGGGGGCAGGGAGCACGCTTATACAAGATTAAGTACAAATTCCTCTTTGAGACACCATTCCAGTTACCCCAAATTCTGGGCAACTCCACAGAAAACAGCAAGTTGCTAGATGATGAAGCAACCCAAGAAGCTGCCAACGCAGTCTGAAAACCACATTAAGTGGCAGCCCTAGGTGTGTAAAATTTCCACAGGTATGGTTACTATTGAGCAAGACACCAAAAAAAAAATACTCTATTGCATTCTGCAAAATGGGACAGCCCTTTGTGTTTAGCAGTTGATCTTAATTAAATAACACATAACACGACAAGATTCCATGAAATGAGAGTTCACCTTCTTCCTTCTAATGTTCTCAGACTGGCTTCTTCACGTGCTGTTAACCTCTCCCGCCTGGCAGAATTTTGAGAAGCATGTAAAGGATGGCTCGGATGACCAGGATCCCCGGCAGAGGATAATGCTGAACCATACCGCAACTGTGCCTCGGTGGAATCCATGATGCTAACCATCCAGTTCCATGTAGGCATCAGCTTTTCCTCCACATAGTTCTGTAGAAATAAGTGAATCAAACTAACTCTAGAAAACAATAGCATCAAAACTCTTAATATTGTTAATATAGTAACAGTTTGACAGCATATTTATACTGTATTTTGACTTGCTCAAGAAAAACCTTGCATATTAACTCATTACTGTAATAGCAGTACACTGGGCCTAACCTTTCTTTGAAGCTTACCAGCCGATAGTCAGAATAAATACATTTTGCAATGATTTACCTAATGTTTTAACACTCTGCAAGCATTGGCAGATAGCCCTGGTTGCAGCAACCCATACATAGAACATAGAACATTACAGCGCAGAACAGGCCCTTCGGCCCACGATGTTGCACCGACCAGTTAAAAAAAAACTGTGACCCTCCAACCTAAACCAATTTCTTTTCGTCCATGAACCTATCTACGGATCTCTTAAACGCCCCCAAACTAGGCGCATTTACTACTGATGCTGGCAGGGCATTCCAATCCCTCACCACCCTCTGGGTAAAGAACCTACCCCTGACATCGGTTCTATAACTACCCCCCCTCAATTTAAAGCCATGCCCCCTCGTGCTGGATTTCTCCATCAGAGGAAAAAGGCTATCACTATCCACCCTATCTAAACCTCTAATCATCTTATATGTTTCAATAAGATCCCCTCTTAGCCGCCGCCTTTCCAGCGAAAACAATCCCAAATCCCTCAGCCTCTCCTCATAGGATCTCCCCTCCATACCAGGCAACATCCTGGTAAACCTCCTCTGCACCCTCTCCAAAGCCTCCACATCCTTCCTGTAATGTGGGGACCAGAACTGCACACAGTACTCCAAGTGCGGCCGCACCAGAGTTGTGTACAGTTGCAACATAACGCTACGACTCCTAAATTCAATCCCCCTACCAATAAACGCCAAGACACCATATGCCTTCTTAACAACCTTATCTACTTGATTCCCAACTTTCAGGGATCTATGCACACATACACCTAGATCCCTCTGCTCCTCCACTCTATTCAAAGTCCTCCCGTTAGCCCTATACTCAACACATCTGTTATTCCTACCAAAGTGAATTACCTCACACTTCTCCGCATTAAACTCCATCCGCCACCTCTCGGCCCAACTTTGCAACCTGTCTAAGTCTTCCTGCAAACTACGACACCCTTCCTCACTGTCTACCACACCACCGACTTTGGTGTCATCAGCAAATTTGCTAATCCACCCAACTATACCCTCATCCAGATCATTAATAAATATTACAAACAGCAGTGGCCCCAAAACAGATCCCTGAGGTACACCACTTGTAACCGCACTCCATGATGAATATTTACTATCAACCACCACCCTCTGTTTCCTATCCGCTAGCCAATTCCTGATCCAATTTCCTAGATCACCCCCAATCCCATACATCTGCATTTTCTGCAGAAGCCTACCATGGTGAACCTTATCAAACGCCTTACTAAAATCCATATATACCACGTCCACTGCCTTGCCCCCATCCACCTCCTTGGTCACTTTCTCAAAAAACTCAATAAGGTTAGTAAGGCACGACCTACCTGCCACAAAACCATGCTGACTATCACCTATCAATTCATTACTCTCCAAATAACTATAAATCCTATCCCTTATAATTTTTTCCAACATCTTGCCGACAACAGAAGTGAGACTCACCGGTCTATAATTCCCGGGGAATTCCCGGGCCTATAAACACCAAAATAGCCACGTATGCTATCAGGAGAAGAAAATGTGGCACTCAAGTACAATGTACAGATAAATGAAATACAAACAAAAAGCCCGAGAAACTTTCAATACAGCTTGATGACAACCAATCCTCATACTAGGTGCACTGGGATGTATAGTTTTCCCCCAGACTGCGTTTCTCTCTTGCTATTAATTACAAATACCATTCAAATAACTTTCACCTTCTGATTATTTAGGCTCAATTACTTCATGTTTGGAAAAGCTACATTTACTGGCATTCTATCTAGTTTTGTGGCTTAAAAACACGAAACAACAGACCAGAACTTCCGTGGAGTGTCAATCACCGCCAGACTGCCACTCTGCTCCTCTTTATTTAGTCTGGAGCTGCATATTTCTCACCCTGACTTCTGTCCCGGGCCTGATGAGAAATGTTCAGTGCAGCAACTCTGGAGTTCTTTAAGTAAAGGGCAACAGGGATGGGCAATAAATGTAGGTTGAGCCAGTGACACCCATATCCCATAAATAACTTTTTAAAAAGGAGTTGAGTATTTGCTGCATTTTTAAAAAATATATTTCAGGGTAATAGGCGAGTAGGATTTAGGCGAGTAGTGCGTGATAGGGTACAGGTAACAGAATATCAGATGAACCGAGGTTTGCGGAGTTTAGCAGATGCAAACCAGCACACTGAAACAGTCAAGTCTGGAGGTGACAAAGGTACAGATGTATACTTCCGGCAATTGATGGGCTGAGGCAGGGCGGTAGTGGGCGATGTTATGTAGGCTGAAGTAACCAGTCTTTGAGATGGATTGAATATGCACTTGAAAGCTCAGCTCAGGATCAAATGGCACACCGAACTTGGAAATGGTCTAGTTTAGTTTGGGAGGGGTTGGGGATGTGGCAGGACTCATTGGGAAGGGTATGCAGCTTCAGCCTGCAGGTTGAAGATTTTGGCTTTAGCCTTCTCAATGTTTAGTTGGAGGAAATTGCAAGTCGCCAAAAGACCGGGTGTCAGACATGCAGTCTTTCAAGAGAAATGTAGTAAAGACTGGATAGAGGTGGTGGGGAGGTGAGGCTAGCTATCAATGTATACATGTGTGAAAATTGCCCCATCTATGAATGCCACTGCCAAGGAGAAATGAGTGGTAGCAGGGCAAAGACAGGTCTTTGAGACAAGTGTGGGAACTACATTTGGATATGCAAGAGTGGAACCAAGTGAGGGCAGTCCCAATTAGCTGCATAACAGAGGAGAAGCAATGGAAAAAGATGATGGATCATGTTAACGGCTACAGAGGTTGAGGATGGATATTACAGTTAGACAAAATGTTGCTGGCTAGGGTTACTTTGGTACTGTAGGATTATTGGAAACCTGATTAGAGTGATTCAAACTGGAGAGATGGGCATAGTTGGAAGCATATGTATTTAGATTGAGGAATGATTACAGTTGTTTGAAAAAGCATGGGGACAATTGTTGAGGAGAAGCAACCACTGCAATGTCAGCTAACGTGGACTGGGAAGGGAAATTGTATACATGGATGAAATGGGAAGTGTGTAAAATTTCAAAACATAGATAGCGAAGGAACAGGATGGAAGACTACAAAATCAAGCAAATTAAACTGAAGCATCTGAATAGAGGCAAAGAAGAAATATAATATTGTGGAAATGAAAGACAAAGCTAAGAAGAAAGACCCTAAGCAGTGGGTAGCTGGAGGCAAGGGATTTAAAAAAGACCAAGAACAATCAACAAAGGATGAGAGGCAAAAACAACACTACATATGCTTACTTGTATTATATTGGCATTTAAACAGAACAAACCTGCAAGTTCATGGCATCCTGGTATGTTATTTTCAAGGCAGCTGGTATCTGAGAGTACACCAAGTGGTTATACTTTGGGATTAATCCCATGAGGTCAGAGATCTGCCGTATGACAATACTATAGGCTCGTGCCAGGCTGCTTGCTGATGTGAGGTAACTGCTGGAATTGCTCGCTTCCAGAGCTGCAGCTGCGGCAGCTGCACTAGTACTGATTGTAGCACTGCGTCGTAAGGTGGAAGGATCAATATAAATTAAACCTGCTGAGCCCCCTGAAATGCAGATAAATGATCAAGATCACAGTTCTCTATAAAATATTTACAAAGGAATATATACACCAAAAATAAGGTGTATTTTCCCACATCTACATCGCTTTACACAAGTTAAAATATTAGCCAGTTATAATAAAACAGTTTTCAATTAGAATGGGTTGGATTTTCTGGAGAGAATCAGGATCCTGACATTGAGACCATATGGGGATTCCAAGCCCACACATGTCGTCAGGGTGCCCAGAGGCACAACCTTTGAGACGTCAGACTTCACAGCCACATCTGTTATCCTGTTAAGGACAGCTTTCCTGAGGTGTGAGGACCAAAGGGTCTGTAGCAGAGAATGGTCTGCAGCTCCAACAAGAGAAAAGGGCACTGTGAAGGTGGAAAAGTGATTGTGGCCGCCTTCTGCGTATCTGAGAATAGAAATGGCCCTACCAGCCATGTGAGCCTTAGCTGTAGAGGGGGAATACCCCACAGTATTGTTTTTGTCTGCCGTCGTGGCCTTTCATCCTGGTGGCTCTTTCATGAGGGCATGGAGTCTCTGACTCATAGTTCCCGGTGGGCTGCCAGTAGGTTGCCTTCAAGGAGCTGATAGGCTTCACACTCAAGCTGGGGCGCCATGGAGCAGGCTATGAACTTCGCTCCCACACTACTCCTAGGAAAATCTCCTAGAGACGGGAAGATCTCAGAGGATGTGTCCTGACGTGGTTTCCCCCCTATTTTCCTGCTCCACCTGCCTCCAAACAAGTCTCCACTGGGCCAGGAAAACTCAGCCCAAATGTCTTTCTAGAGATTTTGGATCTGAAATTGAGCCACAAATAAAAATCTTTGGGATTAAGCCCTCTGGAATGATGTTATTGGGCTCGCCAAACAACCAATTACATTAAAAGGTTGGCACAGCCCAAAACATGGAGCAAATTAAAGATTGCAATATACACATGGGCTGAAGGAAGGCGCTAAATGTTCTGAAAGTTTTTCCAATTAATCACTTAAAATAACTCCACAAGTCAAAAATTAATTTTGTGGGGCAATTCTGTTGTTCAAATTTCTTTAAGCACATTACTGTTAAAAACAGTTGGAACCTTTTAAAGGGGTTTCAAAGGCCAATCTGGTGGAGGAAACTTGAATTTCTCACTGATTTCTGGCTCTGGGACTGGCCACAGTGTAGCCTATGCTGGAACTCTAGAGTAGCAAACTGCAACTTTAGGACTTCTGCACTAATTTGTACAAGTCCAATGTCTGGAGGCTGTGGTCAGTTTCAGAGTGATAATAACAGCAAACATGGACAGTTCACCTTTAACCCCATCCCCCAAAATATCCCCCCACCCCATCATGTTTTTCTGAATTTTCTGGCTCACCTGCAGGAGTGCTAGTACTGGATGGAGTGGTATTAGTTGACCTTTGGTTCTGGGTGCTGCGTACAGCCCATTGCATGGAGCGTGGTGCCTGTGCTGCACTGTTTGCGTGAGAACTGCTGGTGGTTCTCTCCAAAGGCTCATCCTGCAAAAATGTATCCTGCTCTTCATCATCACTCTGGCTGCTGCTACTGTCAGAATCACTGGAGTCATTGGATTGAGAGTCATCCTCTGAGAAAAATGCTGGAACGCTGCTGGCACCTTGGTAAGCAGATAAGTTATTGATTGTTCAGGTTAAACAGACAAGTAAGCATGTTCTGATAATTAGATTCAGACTGGTAAGAATGCCTTCTTTATACTTGGATAAAATTAAATACAATATTCACATGAAAAAGGTTTGCTTAAACTTCAGAAGGTTGAAAATATATACTTAAGAGCTTCTGATGATAACACATTGTGCAGATTAAACGTGCTTTTGTAAATAAAACGATTATTACAAAGCAGCTAAAAAAATCTGGATTAAGATATCCCATTAAAAAGTACCAGAACAAAAATGCACTTTCCACAAAATAAAAATGTTTGAATAAAAAGGTATGGAGCAAATAGCAATCGGCACTCTTCCAAGTGGCCTATTGACCAAGTTAACTTAGGCAGCAGTGGTTTAACATTTTGAATTTTAGTAATTTAAACCATTATAATTAAATCACCTGCTTCAGACCCTGCAGTAGCTGCGGTGACAACACTCCTGCGTCCACTGGCATTGTCCTGGTTGCTATGGTTGCTCTCACTGTCACTTTCAGTTTCTGCCGCCGCCAAGAGATCGAGTTCCATATCACTCCCTAAATTAGTCAAACAGATCATTTCTCAATGCAAATCATGAATGAAACACAATTATGATCCTTTCAAGCTGATTTTTAACTATCATTCTTTTAAAGGCCTTCAACGGCATCGAGTGTGTACACTGGTGTAGTTCATCTCCAACAGAAATCATTCAAGTACGCTGGATTAACAGGAAAGAATCTAAATTGATTTTCAGACATGCAAACAAAATGTTTAAAGCAAATTTCCCAGCACGGATAACCGGGGATTACTCTGGAGCAGGAACTCTCGATAATTAGTAGTTGAAAGTGATACATTTTACAGCACATTAATAATCAGGACTGGATATTTGTACATGATGAGAGTGTAAAGCACAGATTAATTACCATCATCATCATGTTCATCGTGCTGCCCTTCAGCCTCGGTATTTTCTTCACCCTGTTCTTCTTGCTCATCATGATGATCCTCTTCTCCCGCTACCCCCTCGACTACCTCAACCTGGAACACAAGTGCAAAATAAATTCTGAAAATCATGGTCATGCTAAAATCGTGCCCTTTGCTCAAGGAGCCATCGCGTTACAGGCTAATAGGCTGGAGGAAATAGATGTTCGGAGGGTGGATGTCCTGGCAGTTTTGAATAAACTGAAGGTCGTTAAGTCCCCTGGGCCTGATGAAATGTATCCTAGGATTCTTTGGGAGGCAAGGGATGAGATTGCAGAGCCTTTGGCTTTGATCTTTGGGTCCTCACTGTCCATGGGGATGGTGCCAGAGGACTGGAGAATGGCGAATGTTGTTCCTCTGTTTAAGAAAGGGAATAGAAATGACCCTGGTAATTATAGACCGGTTAGTAAGTTGATGGAAAAGGTCCTTAGGGATGGGATTTACGACCATTTAGAAAGATGCGGATTAATCCGGGATAGTCAGCATGGATTCATGAAGGGCAAGTCGTGCCTCACAAATTTGATTGAATTTTTTGAGGAGGTAACTAAGTGTGTTGATGAAGGTAGGGCAGTTGATGTCATATACATGGATTTTAGTAAGGCGTTTGATAAGGTCCCCCATGGTCGGCTTATGATGAAAGTGAGGAGGTGTGGGATAGAGGGAAAGTTGGCCGATTGGATAGGTAACTGGTTGTCTGATCGAAGACAGAGGGTGGTGGTGGATGGAAAATTTTCAGATTGGAGACAGGTTGCTCGCGGAGTGCCACAGGGATCAGTGCTTGGTCCTCTGCTCTTTGTGATTTTTATCAATGACTTAGAGGTGGGGGCTGAAGGGTGGATCAGTAAATTTGCTGATGACACCAAGATTGGTGGAGTAGTGGATGAGGTGGAGGTGGAGTGGTAAGCTGCAAAGAGACATAGATAGGATGCAAAGCTGGGCTGAAAAATGGCAAATGGAGTTTAACCCTGATAAATGTGAGGTGATTCATTTTAGTAGGACTAATTTAAATGTGGATTACAAGGTCAAAGGTAGGGTTCTGAAGACTGTGGAGGAACAGAGAGATCTTGGGGTCCATATCCACAGATCTCTAAAGGTTGCCAGTCAAGTGGATAGAGCTGTGAAGAAGGCCGAGAGTGTGTTAGCTTTTATTAACAGGGGGTTGGAGTTTAAGAGCCGTGGGGTTATGCTGCAACTGTACAGGACCTTGGTGAGACCACATTTGGAATATTGTGTGCAGTTCTGGTCACCTCACTATAAGAAGGATGTGGAAGCGCTGGAAAGAGTGCAGAGGAGATTTACCAGGATGCTGCCTGGTTTGGAGGGTAGGTCTTATGAGGAAAGTTTGAGGGAGCTAGGGCTGTTCTCTCTGAAGCGGAAGAGGCGGAGGGGAGACTTAATAGAGGTTTATAAAATGATGAAGGGGGTAGATAGAGTGAACGTTCAAAGACTATTTCCTCGGGTGGATGGAGCTATTACAAGGGGGCATAACTATAGGGTTCGTGGTGGGAGATATAGGAAGGATATCAGAGGTAGGTTCTTTACGCAGAGAGTGGTTGGGGTGTGGAATGGACTGCCTGTAGTGATAGTGGAGTCAGACACTTTAGGAACATTTAAGCGGTTATTGGATAGGCACATGGAGCACACCAGGATGATAGGGAGTGGGATAGCTTGATCTTGGTTTCGGATAAAGCTCGGCACAACATCGTGGGCCGAAGGGCCTGTTCTGTGCTGTACTGTTCTATGTTCTAATCTGCATTCATGTTTTCATCACCTCCCAATATGCTTCGCAGCTCCAGAATTAATTTTCAAGTGTAGCCATTGTAGTTTAAGAAAAAAACAATTAGCCTCTAATCAAAAAGCAGAATACTGGTGATGCTGGGAATCTGAGCTAGAAACAGAAAATGCTGAGAATGCGCAGGTTATGGCAGCATCTGTGGACAGGAAGTATCTTCTGTTTTTATTTCAGCCAGTTAACTTGTTGGCTACAGCAGAGTTGCAGAACACATTAACCACAAGCAACTAATTAGAAAGCTGGATATGGCAAATTGCTGAAAAGTAAACAAAAAACAGCAATAGTTGCCATCATTGGTCATGTGATCTTTAAAAGTGCTCGCACAGTGTACACGTTTCCTTCCAGCTTGTGTTTGTTGGTAAAACAGTAAGCAGAGTGCGCCAGTGTTTTTTTTTTGACTGTGTGCTTGACCTTCCTTGGATACTGAATGGTGGCAATGTTTGTTTGCTAAACATTTACATGAAGCGCTTGATCTGTTTTGAATATGTATATTCACTTTGCTTTCTACTGAAACTAATAGGCAGATTTTCAAAACTTGAAGGTAGGCCTAAAAATCTCAGGAACTAAAATGAAAAATTACTTGTTGCATTGTTCTCACAGGCAACTTAAGAACTCTGAAGCTGTTATATAGCAATGACAGAGGTACCAAAACAGCACCAGGATCAGAATTTAACCAAAACATTAACCTAATAATAACCCCAAATACGAGAGACATTACTGACATTAAGACAGCATTTGACCCAGTGTGGCATCAAGCAGCCCTAGCAAAACTGTGTTAATGGGAATCGGGCAAAACTCTCCACTGGTTGGAGTCATACCCTCAGCCAGAAACTGGACCAGCCAAGTACTATGGCTACAAGAACAGGTCAGAGGCCGAGAAATCTGCAGTGAATAACTCATTTCCTGACCCCACCCCCATCCCCCAAGCCTGTCCACCATCTACAAAGTATAAGAGTGTGATGGAATGCTCTCCACTTGCCTGCAGCTCCAACAACAGAGGAAGCTTGACATAATCCACGGCAAAGCAGTCTGCTTAATTGGCACCATATCCGCCACCTTTAAGATTGACTCCCTCCATCAATAGCACACAGTTGTAGCAATGTGTTTTATCTACAACATGCACTGCAGCAACTCACCAAAGCTCCTTGAAAAGCATCTCACCAAGAAGGACAAGGGCAGCAGATGCATGGGAACACCAACATGCTCTCCTCAAAGACACTCACCATCCTGACTTGGAATTGCATTATGATTTCTTCACTGGCGCTAGGTCAGAATCCTGGACGTCCTTCCTAACAGCACTGTGAATGTTTCTATAATACTATATAATACCGTAATATATAACTGTGGCAATTCAAAACAGCTCCCTACCACCTCTCAGGGGCAACTAAGGGTGGACAATAAATTCTGGATTAGCCAGTGAGGCCCTCATCCCATGAATGCAAATTAGATAGATTGAGGTGAAGACGACATTTTGCAAAAGACCCAAAACAATCCTGCACATCCATAAACATTTCTGTACCTGGGATATTACAAGAATTTATGAAGTGTTTTTACTACTCTACCATGACTGTCACTTAACACACAAATTAATACGTTTCTCACTTGGGATGCCACTTGCAATCCTGAAGCTTCACCTGGTTGTTACTCTCAGCTTTTATTCCCCCTTTCAAATAGTCCACATGTCATGCACTGCAAAGCTATCTTTCCCTCCTTGAATATCTTCAACAAGAAATCTTTAGAAAACCTTTTGGGCAAAGAAGCACTCAAATAAAACAGTTAATAATTCACCTTCCAAAATATTTTTTCTATTCCCTTAACTAAAAATAAACATTTCCAATTACTCATTTGAGATTTGCAAATACTGTAACTCAGATAACATACAAAAAATAATTGTTTATAGCTGTGGTTTTGAGAGGCCCAGCGTGTAATCGGAAAGGATCAGGTAACTTGCAACTTTAATGATATCCAATGAGAATCTTTAAGGCTTGGGGTAATCCCATTTATAATGTCTTCATCCAACATCATAATGGTCTCATGAAGCTGGAAGATAAGTAACTGAATGGCTAAACCTCAAAACTTTTACAGTGCAGAAGGCTATTAACCCAGAGTCTGCACTGGCTCTCCAAATGAGCAATTCACCGAGTGCCATTCTCCTGCCTTCTCTCCAACTCTGCCTCTTTTTCAGATAACAATACTTTGACTGAACCTCCCACTCCCACAATCTCAGACAGTGCATTCCAGATCTTAACCATGTGATGCTGTTGTTTCTTTTGCCAATTACTTTAAATCTGTGTTCACTCATTCATGACCCTTTCACAAGTAGGAATAATTTCTCCCCATCTACTCTGTCCAGGCCCCGCATGATTTTGAATATCTCAATTAAAACTCCTTCCAGCCTTTTCTTCTGCAAAGAAAACAGTCCTAATTACTCCAATTTACCTCAACAACAGAAGTTCCTCATCCCTGAATCATTCTCATGAACCTTTTCTGTACTCTCTTTGCACCTTGGCTAAAGTGCAGTGCCCAGAACTAGGTGCAATAGTTTGGCCTCAGTCAAAGTACAGTCCCATATATAAACTGCTTTGCTCTTGCACTCTATGCCCCTATTAATAAAGCCTACAATACTGTATGCTTTATTAGCCACTCTCTCAAACTGTCCTGCCACCTTCAATGGCTTATGCACACGTACATCCAGGTGCCTCTGTTCCTGCACACACTTTAGAATTGTACCCTTTACCTAATATTGTCTCCCCTAATTCTTCCTACCAAAATGAATCCCTTCATATTTCTCTGCATTGAATGTCATCTGTCCGCAAAAATTCCACTAACTTGTCTATATCTGTTTGAAGTTCTATGCATCTATCCTCAGTTCACAACGCTTTCAAATTTTACATTATCCACAAAATTTGAATTTATATACAACATATCAGGAAAAATGAGGGTCCCAACATGTACCCCTGGGGAAATCCACTACAAATCTTCCTCCAACCCAAAAAAAATCCGTTAACCAATACTGTGTTTGCTGTCACTCAGTCAATTTTGCATCCATATTGCTACTATCCTTTTATTCCAGGAGCTATTACTTCTCTCAAGTATGTTGCGTGGCCCTGTATCAAATGCTTTTTGGAAGTCCATGTACATCACATAGTATAGATAGTATTCTGTGACTTGATTTCTGTGTCTGTGCACTGTTGGAGAACAGATATCCACTCCATCTGACGAAGGAGCTGTGCTCCGAAAGCTTATGGTATTTGCTACCAAATAAACCTGTTGGACTTTAACCTGGTGTTGTGAGACTTCTTACTGTGCATCACATCAACAGCATTGCCCCCCATCAACCATGTTAACTTTCAAAAAAATAACTTCAGCAAGTTTGTTAAATCTGAGGCTTTTTCCACGATGTGGTCTCCAGGTCCAAAGACGGTGTACAGGATTAGAAATTTCCAGAACGCTCTTCTCTTAAATTGTGAGGATGCCTATTATCATATAGCCTAATTGAAGTCTACATCAAAACGTGCCGAATGTGGCAAGGCACACATTGAGGAGTCTATTTGGGGAATTTGAATGTTTCTCAGTATACTTTGTTTGTACTCAAACATTGTGGGTCTGGATAAGGAGGTGGCAGTGTTGATATTTTTAGTTCACCATAAATTCTTACTCAACTATGTACCAAATAGACTTACCTCTTCCACATCCGCTGTCACAATGTCATCTTGCTCCTCATCTCTGCCACGAACAGGCTGTGACTGGCTGATGTGTCTCTGCTGAGGATTGCGAATGATGTATGAAGACTGTGACTGGCTAGAACTGCAACAGATGATGGATTACTAGAACATAAATATGTCTGCCTCCAGCTGAAATCACTTAGCTGAAAAGAATCAATTGCTCAGTCAACAAAAAAAACGACAGTGGTGAAGTTACCTGCTGGATTGATCAGAGGACTGCCTTGGAGGAAGCGGTTCCACTGAGAACAGTTCTTCACTGCCTTGCATAGCATCTAGACTGGTGCTTGCCAAGGTAAAGGGAGCTGTTGGGCGTGCGATGCCCATTCTTACAGGAACAATGAGCGATTCAGCTACATTACACAGTTCTTCTACGGCATAGGGTAACAGAGCCTGGAATACCCGCTTACATTTGCCAATTGGTTGAGGTACAAAATTGCTACAAAAGAATGGAAAACAATTGTTTAAACATCACAAGTTCATTGGGTAGCATAAACCCTCAGTAAATTCATTGTAAAGACAATCCAAATACTTGCTTCAATTTCCTCAAATATGCAAGCATTTGTGGTACATGTAGTTGTACTAGTACAACACAAGTCTTTCACATTCATGAATAACTAAGTACAGGGACATGTATTGATTCTACCAGGATAAAATTGGTTAGTTTAACAAAACATTAACATACACTTTCACAGCAAATTTATAATTGGTAAGTAGGCTAGGGTGAATAAACACTTTTGCTTTAGTTCAGCAAGATTAACGTTGAAACATTTTTTTCTGAAACACATTTAACTAGCCAGACGATCTGAAGCTTTTGAGAATCTGCTCAATAAGATGCATCATTTCAAGCTACAAGATAGATGAAAAAAAGGTTGTCATTACTTCTGTAAGTAAACATTTTCTTACTTTTTTTTCTTTGATGAAGCCATTTCGACACTAAGTATGACAAACACTCTCGCCACTGAGCGTAGAAATCTCATGGTGACGGTGATGGCTTCTTCTCGGCGTCCTGGGGTATATTTATTCTGTAGCTCCTTCACCAGTGTTCCAAGTAAAGTATCCAAAAGCTTCACAATATTTAAAGAAAAGATTCAATATATTACAAAGTCTGTTTATACTGTTGATACACATTTGAAAGCACCATGAAGGAAAAGCAAGAAAGCAGATCTGTTCACCGAGGTGATATTTAAAAGAATTTGATAAAGCAAAGCAGTTCATATCACCACCCAGGAATACAATAAGAATTTCCAAAGTCAAAAATACGCTATCCCAATATACTTGTGTATAAAAATACCCCCATACAACCCCAATAAACTCTTGACAGTTAATTGAGCGCATCTTGAATAAACATCATTGCATTGTTGCACTGAAATTAACCTACAAGATATTGAAGAGCTAGCTATCTGCCCTGTGCCAAAATACTGAACTCATTGCTAGACTTTCAAAGTACTTACCAAAATGTCAGCTGTACACTTTACAATGAGGCAGTGTGTAAAGCAATCTAGCCGGATTGTGCCACTTTGTTGAGATAGGTATACCTGCTCTTCTGGTAGCAGATGAGCTATCCGGCTGCTTGCACTGAGCCTAAAATAGAAAAGAAAATCAGTTTTTCCTATGCTTTCACATGATATACAATGCATTAACCAAGTAGCTTGTCTTATCTACTTACGGGTCCTTGCTTTCCTGTGATCCAAACATGATCATAGATTTCAATGCATTCCAGTCCTGAAGGACACGCTCCAAAGCCAACTGAGCAAATCTAGGAGGCTCCAAATCGTGGTCAGGCATATCAGAATCTGAGGGGTAATAGAGCAAAAGTAATAGATTTTACATTGCTATTAGTAATACACATCCACTCAAAACCAATAAAACCTGACCAAAGATCAATGTCTCAAGCATAGCATTCATCCTTATGTTGTACTCCAAAAGCGCAATGCTCTAATCACTTAAATAGTCAACGGTTGAACTGGTTGCAGTCTTGAATCATGCATTCAAACCATAAATGCAAAAGTAGTATTGAATTAAAATTTGTTCCATTGTTAATACTGCATCATCACTCAAAATAATCAAATATTGAATTTTTTTAAAAAAGTGTGAGCTTATTGGATCATATCCATACACGCCATTTAAAATGCAATAGCTGAAGTAAATGGATACTGAATTCTTGTCCTAATCTCATTAATTAAAAATTGAGGGAATTCTGCAGTTGTGACAGTAAGAGCAAGCATTTATGCAGCTCCCGTGTGCAGGCAGATGTTACAGAATACTTTTAAATAGCAGTAGTTTTCAACTGTTCCCGTTACTTGACAATATCATATAATTTCATTGAGCTTTCATGTGCAAAGGAGAGTGAAGACAAAACTGATGTTTTCAGTTGGATACCGCAGAGGCACAATGGTAGATTTATGGACACCAGACCAACATCTAGTCAGAGATGAGAGCCATGGCAACACAATTCCACATTTAAACCCAATGTCTTTCAGCCTCCCTTACCCTTCTTTCAACATCTTTAACCCTTTAAACCCCACCTGATCCAGTTTTTGGTCACCCTTCCTATTTTGGTGCACTGTAGCTTGACATCCATTTCTGTTTGATTATACATCTGAAACTCGAGACATAATTGAGCTTGAAGGACAACTGCCCTTGAAGAATCAGAAGCACGGAGCTGCTAAGGATCTGCTTTCTGAAAACAAGTAGCAAGAGGCATGTAACAACCTGGGTGGTGCACTGCACTGATTAATAATTCAGGATGTTGGATTTTAGAGGCACAGGAGTATTGGCATGGACCTTGAAACAGGTCATTTGCGCTTACAAAAAAATCATCGAAATGTGTAATGGAAATAAAATTTAAAAATGGGACAAAAATGCGCCATTTTTGAGGGATTAGAAATTTCTTTTCTACTCTTGCTCCGTTCTGTAGTTTTATTGCTTGCAAGCTGACAGTTCAGAATCAAATACCCAACAGCAGTTGAAAAGACATTCCCAAAGCTTTAAAATGCAGCTGGAAATTGATAGCGAATGGTTACTTCAGTTGCAAATAATTGTTATTTGTTGACAATTAGATGTTTACTTGCATAAGTAATTATGATGTGGAGATGCCGGCGTTGGACTGGGGTGGGCACAGTAAGAAGTCTCAGAACACCAGGTTAAAGTCCAACAGGTTTATTTGGCAGCACGAGCTTTCGAGCGCTGCTGAACTGATGAAGGAGCAGTGCTCTGGAAGCTCGTGCTACCAAATTGTGAAGTTGTATGAACTAAGGAATAGCATGATGGGAAAATTGGTCAACTATTTGAAACAATACAAGCAAGGCTGACTCCGCATAACTTAAGACTGTATGAGTAAATAAAACAAGATAAGGTCAGGGATGAAGGAGTCGCCGACCTTTTTCTGTTCCATCAAAAGACAAGATAAGGGAATGAATGATGAGACAAAAAGTTCTAGGAGGTCAGCAGGTTATGACATGATTAATGACATTGCTTATGATTCTATTACTAATAGAATTCCTGAATATGCTCTGGTCACGCAAACTGATAATGATTATGTATAAATACTGAACTGATTCTTTGTGTAATTGCGGACTTGAGGAGGAATTAGCAAGTTGTACCAACTGCTCTCTGAACTCAAGTTTTCAGCCAAAACTGCATGCAGTCTTTCGTAAATAAAGACTAAGTTATTTAGTCAGAACAAATTTTGCTGAGTCTTTCTATCACAGTCAAGAAGCAGGAAAGTTTCCACTTCAACAAAATAAACCTGTTGGACATTAACCTGGTGCTGTGAATATGTAATTATATTAGCCAGTACTGGATCATCCAGTCAGCAATACCTCCTAAACGGGAATAAAGGAACATGGGTGCCGGTTACCTTATTGGAGATATTCGCCAATTAGTTTCCACACAGATTTGAACAATTTCTCTAGGAACAAATTTCTCTAAATACGTATATAAAATGTGAGTAGTGTTTATTGGAAAACAATACTTTATATTGAAAGAATTCTTCTCCCTTTAACCTTGCAAATAAAGAACATTTGACCCTCTCCAAAAAATCGGGTTTTTTTCTCCTACTTTCCTATAACAACCTAAGATGCAGCAAATGAAATCTTCATCAAATGGGATCGAGAATAATCATCCACAAACACTAACTAGAAAAATTCTTTAATTTATTCACTGGATCTTTTAATGACTTAACTTAACCCATAATTTTATATGCAGTACAACCAGCTTTCAAAGCACTGAGGGAAGACTACAAAAAATTCACACATTTGTACTTTCGTTCTCAAAAAGGTGGCCCACAAATTGCACAAACCTTCAACATTTGCGGTCTTGCGGTTCCTGTCCTCCCTAATTCGTGGTGGTCGATACTGGCAGTGCTCCACAGTTTGCCTAGCAACTGTCTGCACTAGAAACAGTAACAGGTGTTCACCCCTGAAAAAGTTTAAACATAGATGAAAACATGTGAAATGCAAAAAAGACTTGCATATGATGTGGCAACAATGTTTTAGTGCACCAATTTGAAGAAACCGGTGATAAAGTAATGCTGTGGCAGCCTTAAGAGGAAGGTTTAGTAGAGTTAGTTCTACTTAACTTCACGCTCACAAAACAAATTTTTCAAGACTTTGCCCCACAGTTGAGAAGCGACACAATTTGCTTCTGTGCTTAAAGGAACTGTTATTGGAACTTACTGCTCGTGTCAGCTTCTGGTAATTCTGTCTCTTTCAGGTCAGCAGCAACTGTACTTCAGAATTATTTCATCGGGACTAAAATTTTTTAAGAGTTACTGAGCTGCTACATTAGAGTGGACCAATGACTACACAGGTCAAAAGACTCAGGTTTGTTACTGGAGAAGCTGTGCAAATTCTACAGAACCCTGAGATTTTCTCAAGTCTGGTTCGTGCTACTCATTTGATTGCATTTAAAATCCACCTCATTCTGTACCTGATGCTATAGTTGTTAGAGGAAATAGAATTAGAGATCCCTGTGGAACACCAACATTCTTGCGATAAGAATCAACTTCCAGCAAAATCAGCCGAATCTTATTCTGAGCTTCGCAATTTTGGACATCATGCAAAATATAAGCACTGGGCAAGTTCATGACATACAATTTTTAATGCCAGAGTTAAAAGAAAAGATAATCCCGAGGCTAGATCTTGGCTGATCGATACAGAAATGTATAATATCTGATTCGAGCAAAGTTATATCTTCAATACTTCAGATGATTCCAATATTATGAATACAATTTTTTTCCACAATCACAATGATACAGCTCAATTTCACAAATCATTGTAACCACTACAATGTAGCTCGTACACAAATTCTATTCTTAGTGATTTCTGCCATTTAGTTCAGATCTAGTTTTATAGCTTCTTCATTCTAAATACTTACCTGCTATTTGGCAAAGTCACAAGGTTGGTTGTAGTAAGGAGCCTATACAGCAAATCAAGACGAGCAGACTTCTGTCCTGCAATCAATGTTTTACACTTGCACTTCTCCCAGCAGTCGCAGTATGCAGTAGGGGATGTCCTTTTCAGCCTGAAGATAGAATTCCACAAAACAAAGTTATAGGATTTTGGGTTGAGTGAATCTGAAATTACCAATTTGAGCGTTTGTTTAGCCTGATCTTGCGAAATGACACCAATGGCAATGTTAACGCTGATATAGGAAGAGAACTGAAGAACAAGTAGCTGCATCAAAAACTTGAGACTTTGAGACAGAGTGGGGTACAGACAGTGAGACTTCAAGATAGACAGCATTAAAACAGTGAGGCCTGGAGGTGAGCAGGGTTAGCCACCGTCACCGGGAGTCAGAGCCCATGCTCAAAGAAAAATAGAGGTATAACATCACAGGGAAGCAGGGTGATTATTTTCTATTTATCTTACCTAAATGAGGGAATTGTGATCAGGATAAGTAGAACATTATTTGAAATAAGAATGTAAGCACAGGCAGAATTAGAGGCATTAAATAATATTCCATAAGTGAGTTATTAGTGGCATTAAATACATTTTCATAAGTGATTTATTAGTTAATTAAAATGCTATAAAGATAGCAAGGGAAGTGATGTGTTGCAACTGCAGTGTGTGGGAGCTCGTAGATGCTAAAGTGATCCACAGCAATCATGTCTGCAGTAAGTGTCTGCAGCTAGAGAAACTTCAGCTAGAGTTTGAGCTTTAGACAGATGCAACAGGGAGGGGGAAGTTACCTGGACACTTTGTTCCAGAAGGCAGTCAAACCCTACTTAGAACAGGGCCTTCGGATTTGGTCCATGGTCAGGGACAGGAGGGTGCAACTGCAAGCAAGGCAGGTATAAGGATTGAGAAGATAGAAGCGGAAAAGCCTTTATACCCTTGGCAATTGTCCAAGTTACAGTTTCTTGCAATCTGTATTGATGAAAATGAGGGGTGCAGGGTGGATGAGTAAACTGACCATAGTACAGGAAGCCATTCAAGTGTCATGAGTAAATGGGAACCTCGTGGCAGTAGGGGACAGTATAGTCAGGATAGACACAGCACGCTGCAGCTAAGAACAATAGTCCAGAAGTCTGCGCTGCCTGGGTCTGAGACATCTGCTCTGGGCAGGACAGGAACTTGCAATGAGGGGGGGGAGAATGCAGTTGCTGTGGTCCATGGAGGTACCAACAACATAGACAGGATTAGGAAAGATGTACTGATTGGGGATTTTCAGCAGTAGGGAACAAATTAAAAAGCAGAACCTCAAAAATGAACCATCTCTGGATTATTAGATATATGAGCAAATCAGCATAGAGCAAATAATATTAGAAGATGACTGCATGGCTCAAAGACTGGTGTGGGAGAAGTGGGTTTTGATTTATGGGGCACTGGCACCAGTGCTGCGTAAACTGGGAATTGTACCATTGGGGCAATCTTCTCCTGAACTGTGCTGGGACCAGTGATCCACCAAGGCATATATAACTTGGATGGTAGAGGATTTTAAACTAAATAGTGGGAGTGAGGGATCAAATGAGGAAAATGTGATAAATTAAAGTGAGAGAACAAGGCAAGAGAGCAAGATAGCAATAAGAGTTAAGATAATCAGAGCATAGCAGGAAGGGACGGAGCACAAGCGCATCAGCAGATAACACCAGAGGGTAGTAAAAAGACAGAACTAAAGTCTCTCTGAATATACATAGCATTCATGTTAAAATGGATGAATTGTCAGTTAAGATGTGAGAGATCTGATAGACATCACAAAGACATGGCTGCAAGATGACAAAGGCTGGGACTTGAATATTAAAGGATACATTAAATTGGAAAATAGCAAATATAATTCTTCAATTCAAGAAAGCAGGAAGACCGAAAATAGCAGATGTAATCCCTCAATTCAAGAAAGCAGGAAGACAAAGCAGGAAACTAAAAGCCAGCCAACAGGGAAATGCTAGAATCTATTATGGAGGGTGCATCAGGGCATTTTGAAAATCTCAATGTAATCAGACAGAGTCAACATGCTTTTGTGAACTCTAATTTATTAGAGTTTTTTAAGGAAGTAACATGCAATGTGGATAAAGGGGAATCTATGTATTTGACAAGGTGCCACTAAAGAGTTAATGGTGCAGGAAGCACACCATGTGATTGAATATGTGTTTGCTAAATTTGCTAATGACACAAAAGACAGGTAGGAGGGCAACTTGTAAAGAGGATATTAGGATTCTACAAAGGGATATAGATGAAGTGAATGTGCAATAAATTGCCAGATGAAGTATAATGTGGGAAACTGTGACTTATCCACTTTAGCAGGAAAAACAGAAAATCATCATATTACTTAAACAGAGAGAGACTGCAGAGCTCCACAGTACCGAGGGAGCTCAGTTTCTTGGTAATAAATCACAAGTAGGTGGTTTTGCTACAGTTGATGAGACCACATCCAATGACATTCACAGTTTTGGTTTCTATTTAAGAAAGGATATAATTACGTCAGTAGCGAAGGTTCATTCAGTCAATTCCTGGAATGAAGGGTTTGTCTTTTGAGGGAAGGGTGGATAGACTGGGCCTGTGTTCATTCGAGTTTAAGAGAATGAGAGATGATCTTATTAAAACATATGAAATCCCAAGGGAACTTGACAATGTGGATGCCCAAAATATGTTTCGCCTTCTGGGCAAGACTGAAACTAAGGCATACAGTTTAAAAATAAAGGGTCCCATATTTAAGATGGCAAAAAGATTTTTTTTCTCCAAGGGTTGTTAGATTTCCCTAGATAGCAATGAAAGCAGGGTCATGGAATATTTTTCAAGTTGAATTAGCTTGATTCTTAGGGTGGACAAGAAAGTAGAGGCCACAATCAGATCAGCCATCATCAAATGGGAGAGCAAACTCGAGGGGTCAAACGGCCTAATCCGGTTCCATATTTTTGTCTCTAACTGGATAATATACAAACCCATGTTCATGATTTATCATATGGCAGGGTGTTAATCTTGGCCACATTTGACATTGAAAATTACAGGCAGGTCAGCTCCAACTGTTCACCTGGCTGGTTAAATGGGAGACAAATGACAGCAGATTGCCTGCCTGTTCTCATAGCTGGGTTATTTGGGGGATTTAAAAATCGCAAAGGTAATTAGATTAAAATACATCAGTAAGTGTACGCCACATAGGATTTGCTTTCAAATCTGCTTTTATCATATTTTAAAGAAATATTTTAAGCAATTGCTTTGGTTTCAATCAATGCAATATTTAAGTAATTTAAAATGGTAGTTACTCACTTGCAGTCATGTCCTTTGTGACATACTCTTGCACACTCAGTGCAGCAGCACAGAGACTCCAGCAATCCACACGTCCGGCATTCAAAAATATCCTATCAAAATTTAGCATAAAACTTCAGTACATAGTTAATACCAAATTATATGAATATACTACATTTTACACTGCCTCCTGCCAATGCAATAAATATATCTGTGCAAGATGGCTGCCAATACCCATCAGTCCATGAGCCTTGGTCTATGCATAAGTATAGATCCACAACGATATCACCCCCCCCGCATTAAAATCCATCACCGTCAGTCCAGCATTGAAATTCACAACTTTCTCTTCTGCTGCTGCAGGACAGAGATGGCTACAAATAAGCCCTGCCACACATTGCCCCCATAAAGATAGTGACCTTTAACCTGGCATACCACCAACATACAACTGTGCATGTACAGTGGCAGCAACAAATGCAGCCATTATTTTATTAAGAAACTTTAGATAAAGACAGGACGACAGATGACAAACATCCACTTGTATTTGTATCGATGCTTTCATGTAGTAAGATGTGCCAAGAGTTCACTGCAAAATGATGATGAGATAAAGAGTGAAACTGTGCCTGAAGAGGAAATAACTACAAGTGACCAAATACTTGGTCAAATGGAGAAATAAGGGGCAGCTTGAGTGAGGGTGAACACAAGGTTGGGCAGGTGGTAGAGGGTGAGTGGGCAAGAGCAAGAGAGAGAGGTGGAGACACCTTTGGGAGGAAATTCCAGAGCTCGAGGCCAAAATGGCTAAAGGCACATCCACAAATGGGGAGGCGAAGTAAGTGGTTGGTGCACAGGTGGCTATAGTTTGAGAATCATGAGGGTTGGAGGGCCTATACAGAACAAATCACAGTGGCTGTGGATTGCCAGGGGTGGAGAGGGGAAAGGACAGAGTTCCCAGAGTATGAATGAGTTAAGAACCTTTGGGTACATTTATAAAAGCACATTTCATTTCCAAATTACTTAAAGCTGACCATTTTCAGATGGCAATTTCTACATAAAAGATACAGCACTGCACAAACAGGGGAAACCAGTGGAGAATGGTCATCGGGAATTTGGTACTTAAGCATCTGTTCTTCCCCCTACCTATGTGATATCTTTTCATTTGTTTGAATGAATGAGGAAAACAATGATGAGATTAAAAGAGAGGATTAGACTGGATTTGAATAAAAGTATACACACATAGTATGGAAGGTATATCCAACTGCTGAGTGGCAGCTTACGTCATTTGAACTTTCAGATCATCTAGATCTATTCACACAAAATTAAGTTTATTTGTTCCACGTACCTGGTTAATGTGCTCTGCTCCGGTCCAGGTAAAACTGCAAGTATCATTGCAGCACAAAACATACAATGGAGAGTCATCTGGATTAGTACCAGGTGGACAAATCATGCTCATAAACACATCCTCTTCCTTTTCATTTGAGACATCACCTGAGAAGGAAAAGAAATGTCCTTTATAATTGGTGATGAATTCATTGGAAAGGCCCAAAACACAAAACATCAGGCAGCTAGAAATGGGGGACAAAACAAAGGATTTTTAAAAATGTGAGCCCAATGTTTGCAAATGTAAATTCAACAGCACAATCTCGAGGCAAAGTTGTGACTCATAACAGCCAAATGAACTCTGCATTACAATGAATCTGAACCATTTTTAAAAAAGAAACTAAGCAGCTTAAGCGGAGGCCAGTTCTGTATTTATTGTATTCTCCCTGCAGCACCACTGAGGCAAGCAGTTGATTTGTCCACTTGTTTCTACTGTTTTTCAACCAGCTAAAAAATTTTCATGAGCTGTTTATTTCTAATTTCTGTTTAAGGGTGGAAATAACTCAGATGATGCTGGATTTTAAAAATACAAACACTTGGACCAGTATTCAGAACTGGGTAAAAAAACACTGAATTAAGGCACTCGCCAACAAAGGCAGGTACTGTCAGTTAATGCATTGCAGAACAAAGCTTTGGTTGTGACAGTACTCTTGCAATTGTCCTGTAGCTGAAGAGAGCCTGGTTTATTATGCTTGCTGAGATAGCCTAGGAATTACAAATATGGAACAGTTCCACAGGTTTGGTGAGCTTTTAAAGGGTGGTTTCCCACTTCTGGTTTCCAGAGTTCCACCCAGTCTTAAAATACACTTTTAAAAAAAAATCCTATAAAAGATAGAGAGGACTAAGAAAACGTGCTGCCCTCAGAAAATATTATAAGTGTACAAGCTGATGCCATTGCTTGTGTCTTCAATTCTAATTCCATAGGAAACCTAACAGCTGTAATATTGGTATGTATTTGACTTTGCCTCAAGCTTTTGATTCAAACAAAGGGACTTCACTGGCTAAAATAGCAGGGGGGGTCTTTAAATTGTTTCATAAAACCATAGGAACAATCCCAACTCATACTTGGTTTATTGTTTAGGGCCAGTTATAGATGGCAGAGGGAAGTTATGTGTGGAACCGGAGGAGATTGGTGAAGCATTGAACCAATATTTCTCTTCGGTGTTCACGCAAGGGGACATGAATATAGCTGAGGAGGACACTGGGTTGCAAGGGAGTAGAATAGACAGTATTACAGTTGATAAGGAGGATGTGCAGGATATTCTGGAGGGTCTGAAAATAGATAAATCCCCTGGTCCGGATGGGATTTATCCAAGGATTCTCTGGGAGGCAAGAGAAGTGATTGCAGAGCCTCTGGCTCTGATCTTCAGGTCGTCGTTGGCCTCTGGTATAGTACCAGAAGATTGGAGGTTAGCGAATGTTGTCCCATTGTTTAAGAAGGGGAACAGAGACTTCCCCGGGAATTATAGACCGGTGAGTCTCACTTCTGTTGTCGGCAAGATGTTGGAAAAAATTATAAGGGATAGGATTTATAGTTATTTGGAGAGTAATGAATTGATAGGTGATAGTCAGCATGGTTTTGTGGCAGGTAGGTCGTGCCTTACTAACCTTATTGAGTTTTTTGAGAAAGTGACCAAGGAGGTGGATGGGGGCAAGGCAGTGGACGTGGTATATATGGATTTTAGTAAGGCGTTTGATAAGGTTCACCATGGTAGGCTTCTGCAGAAAATGCAGATGTATGGGATTGGGGGTGATCTAGGAAATTGGATCAGGAATTGGCTAGCGGATAGGAAACAGAGGGTGGTGGTTGATAGTAAATATTCATCATGGAGTGCGGTTACAAGTGGTGTACCTCAGGGATCTGTTTTGGGGCCACTGCTGTTTGTAATATTTATTAATGATCTGGATGAGGGTATAGTTGGGTGGATTAGCAAATTTGCTGATGACACCAAAGTCGGTGGTGTGGTAGACAGTGAGGAAGGGTGTCGTAGTTTGCAGGAAGACTTAGACAGGTTGCAAAGTTGGGCCGAGAGGTGGCGGATGGAGTTTAATGCGGAGAAGTGTGAGGTAATTCACTTTGGTAGGAATAACAGATGTGTTGAGTATAGGGCTAACGGGAGGACTTTGAATAGTGTGGAGGAGCAGAGGGATCTAGGTGTATGTGTGCATAGATCCCTGAAAGTTGGGAATCAAGTAGATAAGGTTGTTAAGAAGGCATATGGTGTCTTGGCGTTTATTGGTAGGGGGATTGAATTTAGGAGTCGTAGCGTTATGTTGCAACTGTACACAACTCTGGTGCGGCCGCACTTGGAGTACTGTGTGCAGTTCTGGTCCCCACATTACAGGAAGGATGTGGAGGCTTTGGAGAGGGTGCAGAGGAGGTTTACCAGGATGTTGCCTGGTATGGAGGGGAGATCCTATGAGGAGAGGCTGAGGGATTTGGGATTGTTTTCGCTGGAAAGGCGGCGGCTAAGAGGGGATCTTATTGAAACATATAAGATGATTAGAGGTTTAGATAGGGTGGATAGTGATAGCCTTTTTCCTCTGATGGAGAAATCCAGCACGAGGGGGCATGGCTTTAAATTGAGGGGGGGTAGTTATAGAACCGATGTCAGGGGTAGGTTCTTTACCCAGAGGGTGGTGAGGGATTGGAATGCCCTGCCAGCATCAGTAGTAAATGCGCCTAGTTTGGGGGCGTTTAAGAGATCCGTAGATAGGTTCATGGACGAAAAGATATTGGTTTAGGTTGGAGGGTCACAGTTTTTTTTTAACTGGTCGGTGCAACATCGTGGGCCGAAGGGCCTGTTCTGCGCTGTAATGTTCTATGTTCTATGTTCTATGTTTGGAAAAGCCTCCAGGAAACAGATATGAAAAAGACCAAGATCACCAAGTATAAATCTGACCCAAGTTCAATAGTAATACAAATTCATGTTGTTTGAAGCATGACAATTAGACATAGTTTTATAAAGGAAGATCAATATTAGTGACTTGCTCAAAGTCTGGTGCACGTACACATAAGGATTACTTGTACACAGTGTGAAGACTCGAGTTTAAAAAAAACGATGAAAACATTGCCTCCAAGCCATTTTGAACTGAACAGAGAAAGTTGACAAATTCCAAGGCTCGCTCATGATTCAGTACATTTTTTTCCAAGATGGGAAAACAGATACCTTTGGCTATTTTCTGAGCAGTTTCTAGAATGGTAATTGCAGCTGGGTAAGCTCTTCCACCAACAGCTAGCATAAAAGGCGTCATTCCTCTTGCATCCCTGAAAATGGAGAGTCAAGATTGAGATACACAATTTAAAGTAAAATATACTTGGTACAAAGATGCATAATTGAAAATTGTACAACTCAGGCATGAATTACTCTTGCAAACAGTGGATGTTATTTACTATAGCACCCTCTTGACAAAAGAAGGGGAAAAAATTGCCCTGGTGAGTTATCTTGCCTTGCTGACAATTGCATGGGTTAAAATGGGGCAAGTTTGAAATGAGGCTCTTATGACACCTCCCCACATTCCCATCATCCACTACCTTTCCTTCTATTGTTTAGCTACAAATTCACCGAATCTCAGAATTTTTACCATGCAGGAGGCCATTCAGCCCAATGTGTCTGCACTGGATCTCCAAATGAGTATGATGACATTGTGCCATTCCCCTTCTTTTACCCAATACCATGTACATTTGTTTCTCTTCAAATAATCCTCTAATGCCCTCCTGAATGCTCAATTGAACCTGCCTCCACCACACTTCCAGGCGGTGCATTCCAGACCTGACCCATTCAATTTTTTTTCCCTCATCACATTTGCTTCTTTTACTAATCACTTTAAATCTGTGCCCTCTCGTTCTTAATCCTTTCACGAGTGACGATAGTTTCTCCCCATCTACCCTGTCCAGCCCTCTCGTGATTTTGAGCATCTCCACAAACCTCCTCTTAACCTTCTCTCCAAAGAGAACAGTCGCAACCTCTCCAATCTATCCACAAAACTGAAGTTTTTCATCCCTGGAACCATTCTTACAAATCTCTTCTGCATTCTCTCCAATGTGTTCACAGACCTTCCCACAGTGTGGTGCTGACAACGGTACACAATATTCAAGCTGAGGTCTAATTAGTACAAGTTCAACATAACCTCCTTGCTCTTGTACTCTATGCTCCTATTGATAAGGTCCAGGATACTATATGCTTTATTAACTGCTCTCTCCACTGGTCTTGCCATCTTCAATGATCTATGCGCACACACACCCAGGATCCCCTGCTCTTCACCCCCTCAAGAATTATGTCCCTTATTTAATGAAGTCTCCCCATGTTCTTCCTACCAAAATGCATCACCTCACACTTCATCTACCATCGAAATGCCCGCTCCTTTTGAAGTTCTAGACTGTCCAGTTCACAATATTTGCAAACTCCTATCCATCCACAAACTTTATTGTCCCCTGCACACCAAAAGCTAGATCAATACACATCAGGAAAAGCAAGGGTCCCAAAACCACACCCTCAGAAATCCACTATAAACATTCCTCCAGCCCAAAAAATATACAATGACCATTATTATTCAGCCAATTTTGTATCCACATTGCTACTGTCGCTTTTATTCCGTGAGCTATAACTTTTCTCAAGTCTGTGTGGCACTGTTTCAAATGCTTTTTGAAAATCCATGTACATCACATCAACAGCATTAGCTTCACTGAACCTGTTACCTTTTCAATAAATTCCAGCAAGTTGGTTGAACAGGATTTCCCCTTTCGAAGTGCTGGCTCTTCCTAATCAACTCCCATTCTCCATGTGACTACTAATATCTCAAATAATTATTTCCATAAGGTTGTCCACCACTGAAATTAAACAGACTGGTCTGCAATTGCTAGGCTTACTCTGACAACCATTTTTGAACAAAGGCGTAATGCTTGCAATTCTCTAGTCTTTTGACACCTCCCGAGTCTCAGGAAGACTGAAAAATTATGACCAGCGCCCCAGCAATTCCCACTCTCACTTCCTTCAATATCCTTGGAAGCATCTCACCCGGTCCTGATGCCTAGTCAACTTTAAGTCCCAACAGTCTATTCAGCACTTCCTCCTCATCAATTCTGAACCTTCTAGTGACAGAGTTTCCTCATCTGTCACCGCGGCCTAGGTAAATCAACCTCCTTGCTAAAGATGGATGCCAAGTGTTCATTTAGTCCCTCAGCCATGCTCCCTGCCGCTGTGTAAATTCATTTTTAGGTCCCTAATCAGACCTACTCCTTTACTATTTATTTATATGCCTATAGAATTCATGACTATTTGGGTAGGAACCTTTGCCATGGATCTTCAAAGCTGTTCTGGAATCTTTGGCTGTCTGTTCATGCCAGTTTCTACAATATTACAATGCAATAATATCCTGGGGATAAGAAATGCTCAAGAACTTTGAATATCTGCTTCCTGAATCTACCTTTCAGTAACTGCACTAACTTAGGAATTTGAGGAAACAAAAGCAATACATAAAATTCTACAACTGTAAAAGGCACACAAGCTCGTGTTTGAAGACTGAAGTGAGGCATTTCCTCACAAGAATTGTTTAATGCCAACTTTAGAAAAAAAGGGATGCTTTCATAAACTTCACTCCCATATTAAAGAACCTTACTATACATACTCATCCTCTTTATTTATTATTAAATAGTCAAAGTAGGCTTACATTAACACTGCAATGAAGTTACTGTGAAAATCCCCTAGTCGCCACTCTGGCACCTGTTCATGTACACAGAGGGAGAATTTAACATGGCCAATGCACCTAACCAGCACGTCTTTCGGACTGTGGGAGGAAACCAGAGCACCTAGAGGAAACCCATGCAGACACTGGGAGAACGTGCAGACTCCTCACAGACAGTGACCCAAGCCAGGAATCAAACCCGGGTCCTTGGCACTGTGAGGCAGCAGTGCTAACTACTGTGCCATCTGTCCCACTCCACTCTCTTTTATGTTATACTACGGTAGCTGGAAAAGCTCCTAATTTGATCAAAACCAGTACCTGATATGTACAATCGTTTATGAAGATTAAAAGTAAACCAGCTAGTTTGTTTAATTGTAGTCACGTTCAATACATTGCAAACCAGATTTGAGTTTTGGAATTGTATGCTTCACAAGGTACCAAAGTACCGTTTACATATCACGCTCAGTCTCTGCACAGATATATCTCAAAAATCTTTGCTTTATTTTTATACCAAATTGGTGGGCGGCACGGTAGCACAGTGGTTAGCACTGCTGCTTCACAGCTCCAGGGACCTGGATTCGATTCCCGGCTTGGGTCACTGTCTGTGTGGAGTTTGCACATTCTCCTCGTGTCTGCGTGGGTTTCCTCCGGGTGCTCCGGTTTCCTCCCACAGTCCAAAGATGTACGGGTTAGGTTGATTGGCCATGCTAAAATTGCCCCTTAGTGTCCTGGGATGCGTAGATTAGAGGGATTAGTGGGGTAAAATATGTAGGGATATGGGGGTAGGGCCTGGGTGGGATTGTGGTCGGTGCAGTCTCGATGGGCCGAATGGCCTCTGTCTGTACTGTAGGGTTTCTATGAAAAGCTATTTGAATTGTACAGCATACTTACTTGGCTGAAAGTAATTCTCGAAGGTAAGGTCGCAGTACCACACTTTCACAAAGTAATTTTAAGATCAGATGCGCATTAGCTTTTCTGTCCTTTGACTCCACTACAGGCGGCTCAGATGAAGGACCTGGAGTGGAAAAAACAATTATCTTGAGTGAAATGGAGAACGGTATGCTTTTATAATCAGATTTTCTTCATACTACATAGAGTATTACACTTCGCTCATAAGTCTTAACTTTAAACAAAATTCAGTGACAGTACATTTAGCTTGCATTATCCTGTATTGTGGTTAAAGAATTGTACTTGTACAAGTGCTGGTCCTGATCGATGTCCGTATGCAAATGCAATAAATTCCCAATCTTAACAATGCTGTTTGGGTAAGGCAACAAGCAGCAGTCAGACATGTTCCTTAGGATGAATTAACCCTAGGATTACATTTAGCTCCTTGCAGCAAGACGAGTTGAGAAATTATGTAGGGAGAGTACTTTTTTAAAAAAAGGCCATTAAGACCATCTGGATCATATCTGTTTATGCTCCACATGAACAATCAGGAAATAGTTTTTTGAACTGAAGGTGTTGTCTTTTAAAATATTTACTTAACTGCTCTCCTACAATTGCACAAAATCTGTTATCTTCCTCTTCCATTTGGAATTTCACATCCACCCTCCACCCACATCTTTATGAAGAAAATCAATGCCTGTTTAATGCTCATATTGATTCCTGAAGCAATAATTTTTAGATTAGAAAAACATTTCTCAGACTTTTCTTTAATACAGCATTTAACATCCCTCCAAAGTTTGCATCAGCAGTCCTATTCGATTTTATTCCGACCATTTACAAGTTTTACAAGAAACTACTCGAAATGCCTTAAGCAAAGAATTTGAGTAACAGCTGCCTTTAAATAAGGAAAGGCATTTCTCCCATATATAAACAGCTAACCGGAAAGACCCAACTGAAAAAAAATCTAGGAGGATGAGTATGAGTGTTATTTCAGGTCTCTTCCCAAATGTGCTGCCTTGTGATTTACTGGGGTGTTCCTTTGAATGTATTTGGGCCTATGCCCAGATTTCATCACATGCTATCATTAAGATTTCAGTGCCTTTTTTTTTAATCCCCGCTTTGTTTGTGAATGGTAGCAGAATAATTTACTGCCTCTTAGATTGGAACGGTTTATGGATTAAATCAAGAGTTTCGGTAAAACATGCACAGTTTCCAAGTTGACATGGAAAATGATTCACCATATCGTCTAATTTTGAATGAGTAATGGAACAATTCTGTGTCAGATTTTGAGTTTCAGCACAAATTTTTTTCATGAACGATAAAGAACCTTGCAGAGGCACAAATTGAAGCCAGCTTGTTATGCAAATTTTTTCCAGCGAATTAAAAGCTCATAATGAGCTCTGAACCTTAATCTATAATGGATTGTCTCCCTCCAGACAGTATACATAAAACAACAAAATTAAATTGAAAAGAATAATTGGACGATAGTATCAGCCAACTTAGAGGGTGAATCTGCACAGATTTCCAGGAAGTAAAGATGAAGAACAGCAATGGAAAACCATAATAATTTAAGGTAAAAGACAACTTTGCAACATTCCAGGAGTAACAAAATTTAAGCCCCAAGAATAGAACTGTAACAAAGGAGAACTTTTATCTCCAACTACACCAGAAAAAAAAAACTTGCTTTCCAGAAGAGGGAGATATACTAAATGACATCAGCTGGGATGGGAAACTCAAGAATATGTTGTTAAACACACAGGCAGAATTTCCACTCCTCCTAGCTATTCCTTGGATGGGAAACCAGCTTTTTATTGGTGGGGGAGGGTGTAAAGCAACAAAAGACAATAAGATGATTGCAACAGATCTTGGGGTTATTTCCTCTAGAAGAGGATTCCAGAACAAGGACATAGTCTTAAAATTAGAGCAAGGTCATTTAGAAGTGAAACACACTTCTATAAAGTAACACGGAATTCTATATCTGCAAGAATTTACTTCTTTCTTAATAGAAGATCCAAATTTAATGTGTTTGAGAAGTAAAACATTATTTTTTCATTTAAGATAGTTTTTTCTGCATTTAAAATGAACATCTAGATACTTTGACTGCATTTTAGTCAATAATGACAAACTAGAAGGCAATAAAAACATGGAACAGATTTGGATCTTATGATCAGAGAAGAACTAGAGTAATGCACATAACTCCTAAAATGAGGCTGCGTCTTGTATTTTTAAGCAAAAATATCAGCCACCATATGTCTTAAAGTAGAAATCAAGCAACAATATAAACAGTACACTGTAGAAGCTAAAATTTTTAGGACACTTTATGGAAGGTACCTTGAAAGGTTAAACTGTGATTTATGAATTTATGAAAGTTTTATTTTGTAATGTGCAGAAACAAAAATAAACTGAATAATGTAACATTTGTCAAATTGTTTGGTTGGTTAAGACAGCAATTGATTATAAAGCCTGCAACCTTCCTAGCTCTGAGGGTTAATTAAGTCACCATACCATGTCAACCAGGAAATTAATAAAAACAAAATATTGTCGATGCTGGAGATCTGAAACAAAACAGTGCTGGAAAAACTCAGCAGGCCTGGCAGCATGTGGTCAGAAAAACAGAGCTAACGTTTCGAGTTCGACATGATCCTTCTTTGGAAACGGAACCACAAAGTTCCCTGGGTTCAATTCCCCAGTTGGTGCTGGGAGTTAGGTGAGCTCAGCCAGGCCTATAATAAAAGGATGCTGAAAACAAACTGGAATCGGTGTCCATGGTTACGAGAAGGAAACATGCAGAGTTGCTGAGAAGTTCTGAGGCAAATCTCTTCCCCAACTTGAATGATTTGTGTGTGAAGAATATAGTCTTTCTAGCTTTGTGAAAGGCTATGTTGCAAATATGGTTTTTTTAAAAGTATAAGCAGATCAATATATATCAAAAGTAAACATTTTGAAAATGACATGCAAATAACAAAAGTCAGTTTGCTGTGACTAATATAAGAGTAAGTCTGAAGCCAGGCAATGAAAATAATTTGAATCTGTCACTGTCACCTCCATCCCCCCATTCTCCACAAGAACTCTATTGGTAAGGAATTGGCCTCTCAAAAAGTGGTAATAGGGATACTATAGGCTGTCTTAGTGTTCCATAGTAAACGTGGTGAAAGTTACACGGGATTTTTCCTCCTGAATTCTATCCAATGACACCTGCATGACAGATGAGGTTAAGTGTGATGGACTATCCCCATTCCCCCACCAGCATGTTTGTAAAGGCCATACTAATTTGTTGACCCTGATGACATGAAAAAGGTTATTTGAGCAAGGTAACTAACTCCAGCACAGGTCAAAACCTTCAAGTTGAGGTAGAAAAAGGAACTGAAATCCTCACCTGGTATGGTAGATGTGCTTGGTCCTTGTCCAGTACCAGATGCTGCTGTGGTAAGAGATCCCACAGCAGGGGCCAGGATAAAATCAATGTCACCATCTTTCAGTAAACAGAACAGCAGACGTTCATCAATAGAACAAAACAATACTCTGGCAAAGACACTTTATTATTAAAAAATGCTCCTTCCTTCCACTTCAACTTGGAGGAACTCCATTTTGGTGGTGGTAAAATAATTTAACGCAATTTCTTGTACAGCTTTCTGAACCATGAAGTTTTATGTGGGGATTCCAAAACATTTCAGTGATTGACTACACTCTGCTCAGAGCATTCATTTCAAAATGTAATGCTATTGAAATTAATGTATGCCAAAGGCAAGAACTGAAGGCAAAGATACTTTGGTTTCACCAAAATAGAGAAGCTTTCTCCCAGTGTTGTAAATCTTTCAAAAAACTTCCAAAATACTTCAAGTTGCAAAAAAAGTCTGAAGAGGTAACAGTGACTTCAGATAAATCAAACAAATGGCTTCTCACCTTGATTATCATAAATTCAATAAATAACAATGGCAGAGAATAATTAAACTGCGTAGAACTATTAAAACATATTTTAGTTATAAAAAAACTAGCCAGGCCATTTGTGCAGACCAGAAAGCACAAGATGATGGCTGATGCCCAAAAGGTAGAACAGCACCAGCTGGAGATCTTAAATGCTCAGAATATTTGGGAAGATAATTGTGATTCAGACTAAAACAAAACATCCAAATTAAAATCATGTTCTCTTTTAACAAACCAGACTATAAAACACATTTCCAAAATTGTAGGCATTTTAAGTCAATTAACATATAACAATGCAAAAACATTTGTATACTTATTATACACGAGCCTTGAGATTGTGAAGCAGAAGCTGTGTTGTACTATAGTTTATTTTCTCATCCCGAAAACTGGGTGGCTTTAATTGCTCCCAAATCCAACATTCTACATAGAATAAATTCAATTCCCAATTTATAGTCCAGGAAAGTACAATGAGTTGACACCTTCATGTACAGTTCAATAGCTGCTTTAAGCCAAATGCCAATGACAATGATGCACATGGAACACAAGCAAGGAGCACCTCATTTATATTGTCAACCACCAATTAAAATCACGCTTTTTTTAAAAAAAAAAGGGAGATGTGCTTTGGGAGAACAAAATGAATGAGGTTGGTCTTATGGCTTCTTGATAGTCAAGCACAGAACAGCATTGGCCAGAGACTGGGATTAGGAAACCAGTAGCTTCCTTAAAGCATCAAAAACACATTTGCTTGAGCAATAGTCTGACACCGAGCAACATAAATGAGATATTAGAACAGGTGAGGCCAGTTTTAAAGGAGCTTCATAAAAGGGGAGAGAGTCAGAGGTTTAGGATGGGAATTCTAGAGCTCAGGGCCTAGGCAGATAAAGTCACGGCCACCAATGGTGGAATGACGAAAACTCAGAATAGCAAGCAGCCAGAATTGATGAAACAGAGGACCCGGAGAGCTATGGGTCTGGGGAAAGTTGCAGAGAGGGGGAGGGACAATGCCATGGGGGTGGGGGGGATTTGAAAACAATAATGAGAATTGTAAAATTAAGGTGCCACTGGACAGGGAACTAATGTAGGTCAGGAAACATAAGGCTGCTGAACTGCATCGAGTCTTGCAACAAACTTTTACGTCTTATATTTGAGTTAGGTCATAAAATCTGTATTTAAGATTTAGCCATCCCTCGGTTGAGAGCCCACTCACCCTGGTCAAATCTTAGTCATACTTGAGTTGTCTATCACATCAGTTCTACACAAGTTGGAGCTATTACACAAAAATAATGCTGAGGTCCCACCACTACCAGGACCATTCTTCTATTGTACACAGAATGAGAACTGTTTTTTTTGCGTGATTTATTGTGGCAGTGATGGATGGCCGCAATTTATAATTACAACGTACTTGGATTACATCCAAAAACCACAACTTTAAAGTGTCAGTTGCAACCAGATTGAAGAAATTCAGGGACAATTATGAAAAGAAATTCAGCTGTAACAGCCTCAGAATTGGGATGCTATGATTGGGCTAGAATGCACAAGTGGTGCAATTCGGCATATTGGATGATGTATAGGTTCAAACCGAATTGCCCTTGGGGAATGTAACTCGGCAACTTTAAAGGCTAGACCCTCTTCAGATCCAGTTCTGGTTAGCAATAGTCACAAAACACCAGAATGCTTAGCAAATTAAGAACAGAATGTGCCTTTTATGCTACTGATTGAGAAAGATTGCCATCACTGGAGATAATTTTTTCTGACTTTTCTAGTTGCAAACATGTGGTAAATGGGTGGGCTGTGACTGGTTGCTAACTTGGACTATGTGAATCTTAAGCATTTTCTGCAATACCTGCCTATTCCAATGTAAAAGTGCACACTCCAAGATATCTGTCAACCTCCCAAATCTCTTGCAGCATCTGGATTTACCCTTCAGTGTGGAGTTCAAGTTCTAACATCCATAACAAATTATTTTCACAGTGGTAGAAAACAAGCAAAAAAAAATCCAAGCATTAAAGCCTAAGATTTTCCTATAGCTTTAATTTTTGGTGAACACTCCCAATGGGCCAATGCTCAATTCACAAACTCTTCTAAAGTTGGAGCTCCTTTTTGCTGAGGGACAGAATTTTCTAAAAGCCTGATGATTTCAAAAAGTCCAATGTTCATGACAATATTTCTGATTTTCACGCAACTAGCTTTCAAAGTCAACTGTTCCTTGGGAGCAGCATTTTTAACTGTATAATCATTCCTTTGAACTACAGCTTATTCTACTAAATGGAGGAATTAGTTTTCTGTCTCACAACCAATGTGTTTTGGGGCTCTTTTGGCAAATTTCAATATAGAGACGAAAGTCAGGGCTGGAATCAGTAAATCAGTGCTGGCGCATGGTAATGGAAACATCAGTGAAGGGCACTTCTGGACATTTGCCTGGCTCTTTTAAACCATTGAGGTCGCCTCTGAAAGGTAACTAGCTTCCCGCAGTACAGTATATTCTATTCTACAAAGTGCACCGTAAATTGTCATTAACACCATTTTAAAAATTTCCAACACATTTTTCTGTTCTCCAGACTAAACTAGCATTCATTTGAAATGAAATATTCATTTGAAACGGAACAATGTAATTCCTTAGCATGCAGGTTTAAGAATGCCTGAAATTTAAAACCAGGCGCTTCTACAGTGCCAAATTCCAGAGATTACATCCATTTTAACTGCAAAAGTTAAACGTCCAGTCCAACTGTTAAGAAGAATTTATGAAGTGATTACACTGACAATTGCTTTCCAGCATAAAATGCCCGACTCGGTGACATACTAATCAAAGTCATTAGCAATTCAATAAACACCTGTAATTGAGGAGTTCAGATTTGGATAAGCGTTCAGCTTTTTGGGCTACATTTGTATTATTCAACATTACTTCTTGTCTGCTCAGATCAATGTGCCTTACTTGGTTGACGCACAAGCATATGGAACCAACAAACAAATTGTAGAATAGAAAAGGATGCTGGAAATCTTGAGGGTTCCAGGATCTTAGACTCAACCAAAAGTGAAGGTGGCGATGTGGGTAGTTTATGGACTGGAAAGGATAGTTACTGCTTTAAAACATGTTTTTTGGCACTGGTACTACTGCTGTTGTCCACTATCCTCTTAACTAATCCCCCCGGCATCAATTATTATATCTGTACCCATTCAGTGACACAGGACATGATGGCTTGCAGAGCTATGAGGTCACTGTTGCACAACAACCCAGCCACACAGTTTTGGTAGCTACCAATGAGTCCCAGCCAAGGTTAATGCCCAATTAGACTGTGTTCTGGTGTCAGCAAATGGTGGTATTAACAGTCTACGGTTTTCATTACAACAGACAGGTTAACTCCCCAGTCTTGAGTGAACACCATTCCACTGTTGCACTCATTCTGGACTGTTCTCTGAACAACCTCAATGAGCGGTGATAAACTCGACCTGTCTGAAGTTGGGATTCTTCTTCAACAAGCCTGACTGCACAGTCACTTTGCAAAAGGTCAAATCACCCGCTACTATAATACCTACCCACCAATGGCTTACCCATTCGCAATACCAATGTGTTGTGCAGAACAGGCTGCGGTTCCTTAAAAAATATAATGCGCACTTACATAGCATCTCATCATATCATTGGGTGTCCCCAATCCCTTTAGAATCAATGGATTATTTTGAAATTCCAAAATGTTATTGGCCTTCACCAGAAGTAACCTGATATAATAAACAATTCACCAGAACCCAGCATCAACAGACAATGTTTGAATGCAGGTGTATATCCCAACCAAGAGTTTGACATGAAAAAAAAATCATTCCAATGCTGCAGTTATCAATAACTGAACAAAAGTCTTGTCAAGCATAGAAAAATATCTAAACATAGACAAATGCAGAAACTTCAATGTTAAGCAGTGAAGGTGTATGCTCCCTAAAGCTATTGGGGATTCAATATGATCGATAATATGCTCCCAGAATCAGTGAAATGCAAATAAATAAAAATGTATCACTCAGAAGTAAATTGAACAGTATGTCATTGTCACTTATTTTGTGTAGAAAGAACAAGTGTCCTCCTTGACAGAACAGTATCATTTTCACCCAAGTCAGATGGGTGTGGGATAAAGGCCCACTCCCATACAATTTAGGTCGCCATGCCAGTGCTGTATTGGCAAGTAAATAAAACCAGAAAATGCTCTGGTGAGGCAGCATTGGAGTGAGAAACAGTTAATGTTTCAGATCAAGGACATTTGCTCAGAAACTTCAACAGTATTGGAGGAGTGCAGGACTATCAGAGATGGCAGGCTTTTAAAATGAGAAGTTAAATCCTGTCTGCCTTTAAAGCGAAAGCAACAGATCTCTCAGAAGATAAGCAACAGGGTTCTCTTGGTAAAAGCAAAATACCATGGATGCTGAAAATTGGAGATAAGAACAGAAAATGCTGGGTAAACTCAGGTCTGGCAGCTTCTTTGGAGAGAGAAACAGTTGACGTCGAGTCCACGTGACCCTTCTGCAGTTGTAGAAGGGTCATATGGACTCGAAACGTTCTGTGTTTCTCTCTCCACAGATGCTGCCAAACCTAAGTTTATCCAGCATTTTCTGTTTTAATTTCAGAGTTTTCCTAGTCCCTGGTCTTCATTTCTGATTCAACTAGCACCAAAATCAGATCATTTCCCTGTGTGTGAAATTGCAAATTGCCTGTGTTTCCTACACTAGAACTCTTCAAACTGTCTGCAAATTGCTTTGGGATGTCTGGGGGTCAGAAAAAGCATGATATAAATGCAAGTCTTTCATTCTTATTCAGACACTTCTACTTTTGTCTCAGTGTTAGCATTCTGCGTACAATGTCAAGATCAATATGGCTAGTCACACAAATTTTCTATATCTGAACATATGAGCTTGCACTGAAAGGGAATATGGCCATTTTAACTTCTCAGCAAATGCAACTATTTTCTTTTGTATGTGCACTCTATGTATATCAACTACAGGGATGCAGTAGCTGTCCAAGGTGTCCGCCTACTTTGCAAATGCACACTAATATCTAACAATTTCATGGTGAAATTACTCTTCAAATTCTCTTGCTACAACTTTAATCAGAATCTAGCATTCAAATTATTTTGTTATATCAGGAAATACTAACCTGGATCAATTGCAGGTGGATCTGGTGCCCAGCTAAGCGGAGCAATAGGGGGAGATACTGGATCCTGATGGTCACTGGATGAAGCACCGGATTCATGCCGTCCTAAGCCCGCTGCTCTAAGTGAGCGCCTCATCATCTCACGCAATCTTAAACTGGATGGATAAATTAGTGGAAGACATTTATTTTGGGGTTAAATATAATCTCATTTCCTACCATAACCCAGTTAACTGCTACGATCATTAGCCAGGGACACCTGATATTAGGTCACTGGGTTTTACTAAAAAGTAAACCAGTTGTAACATAAATAGAATTCTAACCACACAATATATACATTGAAAATTAAATGAAAAGTTGGAATGATATTAGCTTAACTTTCATCCTAGTGGGTGAAGCAGTTTATGAACCAGATTGAGATAGCTTCAGCCATTAATGCTCTCACAAACTTTGGAATGCACGCACTGCAAGTGCTGCCTTTCTTTCCAGAAGCTAACACCAATGCATTCAATTTAATTTGGAAACCTGAAGCTCCAATTAAAAAAGTAGAAAATTACCCTTGTAACTACTCAACAACTATCTTTCAACCACCCCAATCCTCCAAGATAATAAGTGGCGCAAGCTTCCTTTGTACCCCAGCTTCTCACCCCCACCCACAATGAAAATATTCAGTCAGAGCTCCGGCTTCCAGGGGCTTCCGTCTGGGAGGGTAGATCAGGCCAAGGCTGCATTTGGATAATGGGCACAGTTAATGTCTAGCGACTAAAACAGCTTATCTTTATATTTGCACTTACCTGCGACTGCTGGACGGCCCAGTCCTGTTCCCACTGCTGTTACTCGACACCACTGAAATTGCATTTGCAATGGCCTCAACTGCTGATAATCTCTCTGCAAACGTATTCCTCTCAGAGCGCTCTGCTTCTGTGGGACAGAAGTACTTAAGTCACTAGGTCTCAGTAACAATAATACAAAAGGAATAGAACAAGCAAGACCAAAGTATACACCTGAAATAAAGTTCATTTTAGAGGTCACTTCATTCACCAATGTAGATTTTCTGAAATGGGAGAGGTTCAGCAATTTATTGAGGTGAACTTGGTGTGAAAATGTATTTGCAGTTATAAACTGTTCAAAAGCACCACCCCTCATTGCAACTTTCCTCCCAAGAAGATGGGATAATTAATTCCAAAGTTCTTTTAATTATTGACTCTGATCAACATTCAGGATAAACAGTGCAGCATTCTGGATGTGCTCTCAGGATTCTTCAAGTGCGCATATCAAATGGCGCATCGTGTCCTTTTCCTCCCACTCAAAATTATTTTCAATATTCAATATAAATTTCACATATTTGCTAAAGAATTGAAAGGTATATATTTTGCAACTATAGTCAGCCTGCATAGCTCTTATATTATGCTGAATGAAACTTACTCTGATTGATATTACAGATTTTTATGAACAGAATAATTATTGGCCAAGTAAACGGTTAAACAAAGTGAGAGAAGTTGATAACCTTAAAGACTATGTCACATTAAATGATCAATTATCTGGAATATATTAAAATGAATGGTCTGCAAGTTATATTATTTAAACAATCTCTATTTGATAAAGAAAGACTTTGGCTAGACTATAATCTGGTGCGACAGAACTACACTGTACAGGTGCCAATCCATGCTTTTGTGTGTGGAGCAGGGTTCACTAAACTGTGAACCACAGCCTACATAATCCCCAAGCCCAGACAACCTGCCCTATTTCTTGTGTTCATTTTAATTTTAATTTTGCATGCTTGGAGTTTTATAAAGGATTCCCTAATACATTTTGTAGACTTATCCTCATTGAATAAATCCCAAATGAAATGCCAAAATCTGCTAAATATCAGCAATTTAACATATAGGTAAATTAAGGAAAGGATGGTTTTATAAATGAGTGGGCAAGAAGGTGGCAGCTTGGAGTATATTGTGATAAAATATAAGGTCATTCACTTTAGTAAGAGTAGAAAACAGAACGTTACTTAAACTATGAAATGTTGGTGTTTAGAAGAATTTGGGAACCCTTGTATACTAAACACAAAGTTAACGTGTGAATGTGTTGACAGGATTTTTCATTTTTTGTCTGGTAAGACGGAGGCGATAAAATATTCGAAGCGGAGAAAAATTGCTGGGCTATGGGAAAGAGCAGGGGAATAGGACTGATTGGATAATTCTTTCAAAGACCTAGATTCCCATGTGATCCTTGAATCTCCAAAGCTACAAGACCCACAACGATATAATACTCAACTCACGCTTTATGCTGAATAAAGGAATACACCAACATTTTATTAGGAGGCTTCATAGTTCAGTATGAACAGATGGAGACTCAGCTAGCTCCAAGTTATGCTTCTGTACAATATTATCTTTACCCCCTTTTAAGATACGAACGTAAGTGGACAATGGAATTGTAAGTAGACGATGGCTAGCAATATCTAGTGGAAAACTACAGTTGCTGTACCAAGAGAAGCTCAGTCTGGTCGAGTTAAACACCCAATAACCTTTGAACAAATTATGAACTCTGAAGAGGAGTCATCGGATGGGTATCAAAAAATTAGAGCTTTTTTTTTTATATAGCTAATAGCTGAGCCACTATGGTAAGCGAGCCAAACGTTTTCAGTCAGAATGCAAAAAACTCATTCAGGGCTAAATCAGACTATGTTACACTAATGGAGTAGGTAAGATGTGAACCACTGTTTTTGGGTTTAAAATATTCCATTACAAAAATAGAAAATGCTGGAAAATCTCAGCAAGTCTGACAGCATCTGAGGAGAGAGTAGAGCCAACGTTTCGAATCACCTCACAAACGGTCATTCTGCCTATCATGCCTGTGCTAGCTCTTTGAAAGAATTATCCAATCAGTCCTATTCCCCTGCTCTTTCCCATAGCCCAGCAATTTTTCTCCGCTTCAAATATTTTATCGCCTTCGTCTTACCAGACAAAAAATGAAAAATCCTGTCAACTCACTCACACGTTAACTTTGTGTTTAGTATACAAGGGTTCCCAAATTCTTCTAAACACCAACATTTCATAGTTTAAGTACCGTTCCGTTTTCTACTCTTACTAAAGTGAATGACCTCATAATTTATCACAATATACTCCAAGCTGCCACCTTCTTGCCCACTCATTTAACCTATCTGTGTATCCCTGTGCCGATTCTGTGTCCTCCTCACAGCTTAGGCAAAATCCAAGTTGGTCTCCCGTCAGTGCTCTTAAACATGAATGAAAAAAATGAAACTGACAGGGTGTTTTTTTCACTTATCAAAGGGATGCATGCATGGTGAGCAAATTATGTAACTTCTGAGCAAAGTACATAAGTAAAAGTGCAATTCTTGGTTCTGTGGCAAAGCTCCCCATTCAGAGCAAAGTTTAAAGATCCTAATTGTTAGATCACTACATGAAATGAGTTTTTTTGAACGAGTGCAAGTGAGGACATAAGTTTTAATTGCACCATTACTATTAATGTTCCAATTATGACTTCTGGTGATCAGAATATAAACAAAGTGAAATTTGAGCCCCATTTGATCCCTCTAGCAGAGTCATATTCAATACAATTGATGATATTCCAAGACATGAATTTGACATCACAAGATGCTACAAAGAGCAGCAGGGCAAAAGTGCCACCCCAAGTTCAGGCTTAAATTAGGAGAAATATAATTGAGTCTCGTCATTCTCTTTAATTATCCAGATCTTAAGTTAACAACATGTTCCCATTGAGCATGAAATATCAAAAGTCCCAAAAGCTTTTAAACTTTTTTTTTAAACAAAAGAACCCAGTGCTGGCAGCAAACTTAATGTTCTCAGGCGAAAAAGTTTCTGAATATTAATGATCACTACCCCAGAATAAGGCTTGGCCAAATGGTCTCATTGCCAGTTTCAGGCTGAACTGTGTGGAATGTCACAATCCCTTTGACCATGCCTGCAATTCAAGCGGCCGAATAATTAAGTGGAAGGAGAGAAGCCAAATTGAAAATGCTCCCTTCCTGATAACTGAGGGACAACAAATGTTGAAGAAACTGTGATCTCCACTCAAGATGTCAAATTTTGATTTTTCATTCATTAAGCAAACAGTTAGAAAAGAAAATGCTTTCCACTAGAATCCCTCATTGCAGAAGTCGTATGGAAACAAGAAATAGAGCAGAGAAGAACGTTCAGCCCTGGGGGTCTGCTCAGCCATTTAATGTAACCATGGCTGGTATTCTACCTTACATTCCCACACTATCCCCACATCCCTCAGGGGCGTCACGTAACTTTATGATACGTCCAAGACCGGTTTGAGTAGTCTTTCCTCTCCAGGTGCACTAAAATGCTATCCTCACCTAATATCCATATTTAATGTGTATCATTTTTAAAGTGACTGATGGCACTAGACAGGCATCAAAACAGAGTATCAATATTTCTAAAACGTTTAGTTCTACATTCACCAAAAAAGCTTCATCTTCAAATAACAAATCATATGGACAGTTTTAATTCACCTTCTTCCTCCTTTGTCTCTTTATTGCTTGTGGGAAAACAGACAGACACACAGGCATGTAAAACGTTACGATTTCCATCACATCGATTGCTTAAGAATGTATTCAGTGCTTGCGGTGTTTGTTCCAACAGAACAGCCTGCTCAAGATTCATCAAGTACTGCCTGGAAGCTTCATAATCACATCGCAATATGTGCTGCATTAATGCTTGCTTCTGTAGAAGGTGATAAACAAAAAAGCATGATTAATAATGTTGACAGATTTTGCTCACAGTATTCGTAGCAGCATGGCAACTGTCCTGGTTCAGAATATCTAACATATACATGCATGTAGCTAAATTTCTCTGCCCTTTTTGTACAATGTATAAACTGAAGATCTCTTTCAGTATCATTGTACTAAAGATGAATTAAGAGGGTTCAATGACTAAGTAGTGTATACCGGAAGCAGTATATGTAAACTGTGCTGTATGCAACATAGTACAATCTCCACACAAGTTTTTTTTTAAAAACCCGAACATTATGCCCTTAAAGAACTAAAAGAACTATTTTTTTACATTTTAAAAACAATCCATTTTGAAATAAAATGAGCAAAGTAAAAACATCTTGAATTGGTGATATCTCCATTAATTTTATGTTTAAAAAAGTTCATGGAAAAGCCGCAATAGAACTAACAATTCCACCAATAACCAATTTTCCTAAAAGACCCTCTGAATAATGATCTATTTAGTTGTTGAATATAAAGTATCTTTCTCTTTTTAATTTCTACCAATTGCCAATCAAGAGTGCTAGTTTTTAAACTTCAGTAACATCCTTTTAACATAAAACTTTTAAGTGGCATAATATTTAAGAATATTGATTTGCAGGGGATACCAGGCAAATCAAAGCAAAATGTTCCTCTTTGGGTCTTGCACAGGATTTTAAAAAAATATTTCCACATGTAGGTTCCAAAATTGGAAGAAATTTTCTCCAATTATATTCATCATTAAGATAAATTGCAATGCTCTCCTGGCTGGCCCCAAGCTTGAGCTCATTAAAAACTGTGCTGTGTGTATCTTAATTCACACCAAATCACATTTATCCATCAACCCTCTTGTGTACTAAACAAAAGGCTCCAGTCCAACGATGGCTTTACTTAAAATCTCATCCTTGCTTTCAAATCTCTCCAAGGCTTCACCTCTCATTCTATCCATCTCCTGCCCTAAAATTCTCAGATCTCTTTGTTGCAGTTCTGGTCTCTTGCAGATCACCAGCTCTTTTTTAAAACCATTTCACCTTCAGTGACTGTATCTTTAGGTGTCTCGGCCCAAGCAGTGTAATTTCCTTCTTAAATCTTTGCAACTCTTTTACCTTTAAGTCAATCCTTAAAACTTAGCTCTTTGATCAAACTTTTGGTTACCTGTCCTATCCTCTCTATGTAGCTGACTGTCAAATATTACATAAAACGTACAACACAGAGGCAGTCCACTTGGGCCAGGTGGCTTGTGTTATATTTATGGTCCTAAGTTTTGGTCTACACAAGTGGAAATATTTCTCTACATCTACCCTGTCAATCCCCCTTGTGAATTTAAAAACCTTAATCTCTCAGTTGTCTCTTTTCCAGACAAAACAGCCTCATCCTGTTTGGCCTTTCCTGGTGGGTATGACTTCTCAGTACTGCGACAACTTTGTGGCTTCTTTTTGCACCTTTTTCAATGCTCTGTGGAGATTCGAACTGTTCACAATACTCCAAGCATGGTCTCACCAAGGCTCTGTACAAGTATAATGTAACTTCTCTGCTTTTTAATTCTACCCCTCTAGACATGACACCACCCACCACACTTGCCCTCACCTATCTAGTGCGTAATTTGCTTTATTCCCCTCAAAAATGATTAATCCTGCTTTTGTGCATCTGTACCCCGAGATCTCTTTGCTCTTTTACTCCATTAAGACTATTATCCAAGCAGCAGCAAGCCTGTGTTATCAAGATTTAATACCTCGCATTTGCCTGTATTGAAATTAATTTGCCAATTACATGCTCATTCTGCCAGTTTACTAATGCTTTCTTTACTGATAAAATCCCAAGGTGCTTCACATGTATATGCTAGAGTTGCCACATAAACAGAAGTTGCTGTTGTCGCAAGATTGTGCAATAGCATTTTTATTGCTCATCTTTAAAGCTATACGTTCAAATCATGTGAAAGCAAGATCATGGGCTGCTGGCAAATTGAAACTTCTCATCCCAAAAATCCATGTACAAAATGTAGATCAACATAGTACCACAACTCAAATTAAATTGAGATATCACATTTTAGATGCATATGCTGTCTTAATGCTCATTTCATGCGTATTGGCAGTCCCCAGCAGCATGGAAATTCTGGAGATTACTTCCACAAAATAATGCCTCAGAATAATTTAATGACCAATGTTTAATCCAGCTGATTGTTACTGATTGCTGTGCAGGCTGCTGCTGTTTACCATCTTTGTCAATAATTTAGATGAGGATGCTGGAATGGTAGAGGTGTGTGTGGGTGGCCTCAGAAGGGAGAGACTGAATCCAGATTTGTTCGCAATCTAGGAAGAATCTGGCAGAGGTCAGTTTAGTGTAGATGAATCTGCTGTTGTGCAAGTTGCTGGCACTCCAATCAGGCACGCGCACCATGTGGGTCATCTAGGTGCTGCAGTACCTGGATCTGAGAATTTGTGACCAGTGCTGTAGCAGTGTGCAAGAGTAGGAGTGTGCGGAGAAATGTTACAGGAACAATTGTACTGTTCTTCATTGATAGCTAGTTCTAAAGGGTCCTTGATTACCCAAAATAAGCATGCAGTGCCAAAATGTTTTTCTCTGGACAAGTGAGGAGATTTGATTTGAGATCTTACGGTGTGGGAAAGGGATTGAATTCAGTGCATATGAATAGATTTGTGTTGCCAAACCATAGACCAAAAGTACTGTACACAAAAATAAGGACAGAATGTCGAAAATTACTAAAATACACCTGCAAAGCCTAGTTTGCCTCTCCCCCACTAACACTGGTTCAGCCGATGATTACATGTGGTATATGACATTCAAATAAGGCTATGTTTTACTAATTAATATTTAGTTCACAAACACAACAGTGATGAACCGAAAATACCAATAATATAAATGTGGGATATTCAACCTTAAGTTGATCAACCTACCTCTACAGCCATTACTATGACAGCTGCTTTCTTCTTAATGGATGAATTTGCAGGAAGATTTGTCAAAGAATGAATCCCCATTCCGAGGCTAGTAATTGGTGGGAGATCTAACCAGTCAGGATCACGGATTCCACCCATACAATCTTTAGCCATTGGGTAGATTGTGCCATTTCCATCCCTTAAGATGATGGGAGATTCCTAAAAATAACAAAAATATGCAATCAGAAATGTATTCTCAAATATGCAATTGACATGAATTTCCCCAGAATTCACATAATTCATAGCCAATTCTGATAGTTTGTCAATTGCCCTCATCACAAACACACCTAAGCTATAAAATATACATACAAGGTTAAAAATTGAAGCAGACAATGAAGGCTCAGCTAACTGAACAAGTTATGTCACACTAGCCAGGCTAGCTATGACCTCTCGCTCTTAGTTCAAACTTACTATTCTCACAAAACCAAACTAACTCTTCAAAGCTCCTTTCTGAATAGTAAAATGCAGCTGAATTTGTGTGATCATGGCACAAGGTTAAGAAAATGAATCATTTTCCTGAAAGGTAACAGTATAGTTTAAGTTTATCTATTAGTGTCACAAGTAGGCTTACATTAACACTGCAATTAAGTTACTGTGAAAATCCCCCAGTCATCATACTCTGGGGCCTGCTCGGGCACACTGAGGGAAATTTAGCATAGCCAATGCACCCAACCTGCACACCTTTCAGACTGTGGGAAGAAACCCATGCAGACACGGGGAAAACATGCAGAGTCAGCTGACAGTGACCAAAGCCGGGAATTGAATTGAGGCAGCGGTATTAACCACTGTGCTGCCCTGTGTATTAAAAATTTAACCTTTTAAAATACACAAATACTTGTCATATTAAAAATCTTTAACTGACAAAATCACATACTACCTGCAATGAGGTTATCCGTACTCCCCGTCTATCGACACATTTTTCTATCAATATTTGCAATCAACACTGACCAATGCGCACATCAATTGTCACAATATAGTTGCAACTTCCGGACACTGAATGGTTTTATTAAGCAGCCTTCACATCTACACTAAGATCATAAATCACCTTTCTCAATTCTTTGCTACCCACAAACCAACATTAGGTCTAAATCCAGCAAGTCTAAAGTTTAAAAAATGTTTGTTCATTATCAGAAAATATTAGATTTCCTACTCAACGCATAGCTGCACTTTGACTTCCAGCCTCTACTTATGAATAAGTGGTGCCACCATCCCATTGGATGGAAAAAGTGTAATTACCTGGAGACACCAACCTTTTATGTCACCCAATTAATCAATCAACCTTCCACCCTACCAATCTCCAAACAACACCTTTAACTCAGAGCAGGAAGTGCAACATAGACTATAACAGCAGGAATGTCAATGGCTCAGGAGCTCACATTTATATAGCACCTTTAACTTAGGAATATGTCCAAGGACAAACACTGAGCCAAAGAAAGATATATTAAATTCAATAACTGAAAGCTTGGTCGAAGGGAGGCAGGGGGGTAAGGAGCATGATGGAAGTAGTGGAGAAGCAGAGAGAGTTAAGCAGGAACTCGCAGAGTTTGAAGCCCAAGCAGCTGAATACACAGTCCTCAACTGTGAGGTAAATGAGTGGAGTATGCATAAGGGATAGGAGTGTGTTCAAGGGACCAGAGTCAGAGGATGATAGAGTTCTCAAGAGGTTACAGAAAGATGGATGGGTGAGTCCATGAGGCATCTTGAATGAGGATGAGAATTTTAAATTGTAGTTTGGGTGGACCTGGGTGCAATGTCAGTCAGCGAATACAGAGATGATAATTGAGCAGTACTTGGTGCAGGTCAGAGTACGTAGCAGCCAAGTTTTGGATGAAGTTTATGTAGCATGAAGAAAGGAGATTGCCCATGACAGCATTGTAAATAGAGTCTGAAGGTAACCAAACGGAGCAGAACAGGAGATGGGGTGGCAATGGAGCAAAAATTTTATTTTGGGGGGGGGAGAGGAGGAGGAGGGGGGAGAGGAGGAGGAGGAGGAGGAGGAGAAGAGAGAGAGAGAGAGAGAGAGAGAGAGTAAAGAGAAGAGATAAAACAAAAATGGTTTGGGTCTACCCACTGTTTAATTGAAGTAAGTTTTATCTCACCAAAACTCCATGTTGGACTAGTCTGACAACACAAAGCCAGTGAATACATTGAGCCACTTGGTACTGATATATAACTGGGTGTTGTCATTTGGAGCCTAACATCGTCTCTTTGGCTCATATCACCACAAGGCAGCAAGTAAAAAAGAAATGGGAACAACTGAACAACCACTAGATAGTGATCATGGTACAAGAACCTTGTGTACGAAAATAGAACTGCTTTTCATTCACCTTAATATTCAAAATAAAAATTCAGAAAAAGTCATTCGCTGCATTCAATAAGGAATACAATCAATCACCTTCGCTATTTCAACCTCCACATGCAAGATTGCACAAAGTAGTAATCCTAGCATTATGTCAGCACTATCAAGGCCTTATGCACTACACATTCAAACTGATCACCTTCAACATCAACACAGCTTGCTGAAAGGATTCAATACAAAGAGGTGTCAGAGAAAATCTACACAACTGGTTCAAGCCGATCCAATACCCAATCATCCAGGAGTACTACTCATCAGGGATAAACACAAATTACATTATGACTATTATTTAAACTCATTAAGCAATTGTTGAATCAAAGTTCTGCTCTAACCGTGATAACTCAACAAATTAATGCAAATGTCAACTTTCTATGCGTGCACATTAGCTAAATATTCTTACCTGCAGAGGAGAAAAATAATTTTCCATAATCAAGCTTGTCCCATGGTCCAACAATATTAGCGTGTTACCACCAAAACAAATTTTATAACTATTTTGTGTCAAGTGGCTCACTTCCTGACTTCCCAAAGAATTTCCATCACCATCAAGGCCCCAGTTAACAGTGTGATGAATACTCTCCACTTGTCTAGACAAATCAGCTCCAACAACACTCAAAGATCAACATCATCCAGGACAAAACATACAGTTGATTAGCACCCCATACATCAACATGACTTCATCATGTTTATTTATAAGATGCACCTTCCAAACTTGCAACCTCAGCTATTTAGGAGAATAGCAGGTACAGAGGAACATCATCTTCAAGTTACCATTAAAGTCGCACACCACCCTCACTTGGAAATGTATCACTATTCCTTCATTGTCACTGGGTCAAAATTCTGGAACTCCCCAACAGTACGCTGCAGCATTTCACCAACTTCTTCTCAAAGGTCATTAGGCATGGACAATAAATGCTGGCCTTGCTGGCTGCATTCCATGAATGATTGCGCTTACAAAAATAAAAAACCGATGCCTCACAGGACGAACGACAAACTTGGAACACTGATACATGAAAATGATGTGCAACAAACAATCTGATCCAGCGAGCCTTCTCCAATGGTTTGATCGGCTACCTTACTCCCTCTCATAATTGACTCCTAAGCCAAGTTACCGCTTGTGAGATTCCAAATGCTCATCTCCAGACTGCCCTCCGTGATATCATCCGAAAGCAGGGTTATTTTCACATGTACACTGATGACACCCAAGGACTACTGTTTCACCTTCACTCAATTTTAACCACTGTTACATTATCAAAATGCTCTTCTGACATCAAACACTGGATAAGAAGAAATTTCCTCAATTATATACCAGGAAGACTTAAGTCACTATCTCATGTCCCCGGTCCAAATTCCATTCCCTAGCTCCCAACTCCATCCCTCTCCTTGGCAATAATCAGACTAAACCCAACTTGTTTACAACCTTGGCACCATATTAGATCCCAAGATCCACCTTCATAACATTGTTCAATTTCATCCCACCTCAGCTTATCTGCTGCAAAGAACCTCATTCATAATTTCATAAGTTATAGGGGCAAATCTATGCCACTTGGCCCATCAAGTCTGCTCCACCATTCGATCATGGCTGATATCCTCCTCATCCTCATTTTCCTGCCTTCGCCCCATAACCCTTCAACCCATTACTAATTAAAAATCTGTCTACCTGCTCCTTAAATTTACTCACTGTCCCAGCATCCACCGCTTTGGGGTAACGAATTCCACTGATTCACAACCCTTTGGGAGAAGTAGTTTCTCCTCAATTGTTTTAAATTTGCTACCCCTTAGCCTAAAGCTATGGCCCCTCGTCCTAGAATGCCCCACAAGAGAGAGCATCCTCTCTATATCTACTTTATCCATACCTTTTATCATCTTGTATACCTCAATTTGATCTCCCCTCATTCTTCTAAATTCCAGCCTAAATGGTTCAATCTCTCTTCACACGACAAACCCCTCATCTCGGGAATCAATCTCGTGAGCCTCCTCTGAAATGCCTCCAATGCCACTACATCTTTTCTCAAATAAGGGGACCAAGACTGTGCACAATTCACGTCTCTATAATCACCAGACTCAGCTATTGAAATGCACTCCTAGCTGGTTTCCACGTTCTATGCTTCATAAACTGGAGGCGAGTCAAAATTGTGCTGCCTATATCCTAACAGTGCTATCAAGCAGCACTTGCTTAGCAATAACCAGCTCACTGACGCTCAGTTTGGGTTCCGTCTGGGTCACTCAGCTCCTGATCTCATTACAGCCTTGGTTAAAACAGACAAGAGCTGGACATCAGAGATAAAGTGAGAGTGAATGCAGCAAGACATTACTCTTGTACAAGATCTTGTCCAATCCTCTTGCAATAAAGGCCAGCACGACATTTGGCTTCCTAATTGCTTGCATATTAACTTTTAAGTATTTATAATATGAGCAAACTCAAATCTCTACATTGAATGAAAGAACGTAATGTATTAAAACATCTACATAGGGGCTCAGATTTTTTAAGAAACAATACTAGTGAATTAATTCCAGCAACTAAATTACGTGGACACAGAGCACGATCAAGTGAAGAAAATGAAATATACAGATTTTTATTAATATTTTATTCATCAGTTACAGGCAAAGATATATATTTTACTCATCCCTAGCTGCTCCAAGGGCACGAATGCTAATTATGCATCAGGAGATTAGAATCACACGTATGCTTCACCAGGGAGGAGTAGATTCTGTTCTCCGAGAGAGATCAAGAATGAATTAAGTTTTTAGCAACAATCCTAGTGCATTCAAAATTACAATATTTATTGAGTTCAGGCTCACAACCTACCCTGGTGGGATCTGAATGTACAGCCTGTGGCTTGCTTGTCCAGCAACAACCACCAACGTAGCTGATCATGCTACTGGATTAGCATTTATGAAGCGATCGAAAATTAAAATACAACATACCTGCCCAGCTGTGTAAATTGCCACATTGCGCTCATTCTGGCCAAGGAAGGCAACACTACTTGTAGGAAAGTTATGCTCCTGTTCAGCTTTCCCTGTAGCTAGGTCGAAGATACAGTAGCGTACCCAGCTACCAGTCTTCAGCACAGTATGAACACCTGGTAGAGTAGTTACAATAGACATGAGTAAATCACACAACTATTGGGTGACCATCTCTTATATAAACATCTCATCCCGTAATTACCTTAGCCAATAATGGGTCCAAATTACAGATTAAGCCTTGTTAAATAAATTACTTTTTGTTATTTTGATCATAAACTTTAATTGAATTAAAGTGTACAAATGAATTTTTCAAATAAACAGCAATGATTTGCAAGTTTGCAGATGATATATGCTGGTTTCAGCAAGGTGCTGGAAACCGGAGGTAAAATACCACAATGACAACACAAGTCTTCCATTTTCTTTACAATTATAAACCACAGCGATACCAATAGATTTATAGAGCACAAGGCCAGCTGTTGCACTTACCCTTGGAATCCACGTTCACTGCAAGGATCTCTGCTTTGTCTGGGATAGTCAGCTTTTTAGGGGTGCGCTGGAAACAGTCTGGAATCTTTGGTGTCCCACCTGTTTTCACAACCTGAAGCAATATAGAGAAGAAACAAGATATAAACAGTAATCAGTATGTTGTAGCGAGAAGCTCTGCTAACGTTTTGTTATAATAACTTCATTATAAACACAGTCATGATTCTACATGCATACTTTACAACCTTTTTTCCCCGCAGCAAAAACAATACACCACAGTTCTACACACAGATCCAACAGCATCATGGAAGGAAGAATAAATAAATCAGTTGGTTACCCACAACACAGCTGAAGGTGCCCAGAAAATGTACGAGCAATACCAGCATGAAGCAAGTGGCTATTGGGGAGGGAGAAAAGAGTTAAGTGCACAGATGTAGTGGGAGATTCAAGGAGGGGGGGGGTGAAGGACAGAGGAGGAGGGGGGGTGGGGGGGGGGGGGGGGGAGGAGAAAGGACAGAGAGGAGGATGGGGGGAGGGGTGCATGGAGGGAGGAAGGCAGAGAGGAGGAGAGGAGGGGAGAGAATGGACAGAGAGATGGGGGGCGAAGGGCAGAGAGATGGGGGGCGAAGGGCAGAGAGATGGGGGGCGAAGGGCAGAGAGATGGGGGGCGAAGGGCAGAGAGATGGGGGGCGAAGGGCAGAGAGATGGGGGGCGAAGGGCAGAGAGATGGGGGGCGAAGGGCAGAGAGATGGGGGGCGAAGGGCAGAGAGATGGGGGGCGAAGGGCAGAGAGATGGGGGGCGAAGGGCAGAGAGATGGGGGGCGAAGGGCAGAGAGATGGGGGGCGAAGGGCAGAGAGATGGGGGGCGAAGGGCAGAGAGATGGGGGGCGAAGGGCAGAGAGATGGGGGGCGAAGGGCAGAGAGATGGGGGGCGAAGGGCAGAGAGATGGGGGGCGAAGGGCAGAGAGATGGGGGGCGAAGGGCAGAGAGATGGGGGGCGAAGGGCAGAGAGATGGGGGGCGAAGGGCAGAGAGATGGGGGGCGAAGGGCAGAGAGATGGGGGGCGAAGGGCAGAGAGATGGGGGGCGAAGGGCAGAGAGATGGGGGGCGAAGGGCAGAGAGATGGGGGGCGAAGGGCAGAGAGATGGGGGGCGAAGGGCAGAGAGATGGGGGGCGAAGGGCAGAGAGATGGGGGGCGAAGGGCAGAGAGATGGGGGGCGAAGGGCAGAGAGATGGGGGCGAAGGGCAGAGAGATGGGGGGCGAAGGGCAGAGAGATGGGGGGCGAAGGGCAGAGAGATGGGGGGCGAAGGGCAGAGAGATGGGGGGCGAAGGGCAGAGAGATGGGGGGCGAAGGGCAGAGAGATGGGGGGCGAAGGGCAGAGAGATGGGGGGCGAAGGGCAGAGAGATGGGGGGCGAAGGGCAGAGAGATGGGGGGCGAAGGGCAGAGAGATGGGGGGCGAAGGGCAGAGAGATGGGGGGCGAAGGGCAGAGAGATGGGGGGCGAAGGGCAGAGAGATGGGGGGCGAAGGGCAGAGAGATGGGGGGCGAAGGGCAGAGAGATGGGGGGCGAAGGGCAGAGAGATGGGGGGCGAAGGGCAGAGAGATGGGGGGCGAAGGGCAGAGAGATGGGGGGCGAAGGGCAGAGAGATGGGGGGCGAAGGGCAAGAGATGGGGGGCGAAGGGCAGAGAGATGGGGGGCGAAGGGCAGAGAGATGGGGGGCGAAGGGCAGAGAGATGGGGGGCGAAGGGCAGAGAGATGGGGGGCGAAGGGCAGAGAGATGGGGGGCGAAGGGCAGAGAGATGGGGGGCGAAGGGCAGAGAGATGGGGGGCGAAGGGCAGAGAGATGGGGGGCGAAGGGCAGAGAGATGGGGGGCGAAGGGCAGAGAGATGGGGGGCGAAGGGCAGAGAGATGGGGGGCGAAGGGCAGAGAGATGGGGGGCGAAGGGCAGAGAGATGGGGGGCGAAGGGCAGAGAGATGGGGGGCGGAAGGGCAGAGAGATGGGGGGCGGAGGGCAGAGAGATGGGGGGCGGAGGGCAGAGAGATGGGGGGCGGAGGGCAGAGAGATGGGGGGCGGAGGGCAGAGAGATGGGGGGCGGAGGGCAGAGAGATGGGGGGCGGAGGGCAGAGAGATGGGGGGCGGAGGGCAGAGAGATGGGGGGCGGAGGGCAGAGAGATGGGGGGCGGAGGGCAGAGAGATGGGGGGCGGAGGGCAGAGAGATGGGGGGCGGAGGGCAGAGAGATGGGGGGCGGAGGGCAGAGAGATGGGGGGCGGAGGGCAGAGAGATGGGGGGCGGAGGGCAGAGAGATGGGGGGCGGAGGGCAGAGAGATGGGGGGCGGAGGGCAGAGAGATGGGGGGCGGAGGGCAGAGAGATGGGGGGCGGAGGGCAGAGAGATGGGGGGCGGAGGGCAGAGAGATGGGGGGCGGAGGGCAGAGAGATGGGGGGCGGAGGGCAGAGAGATGGGGGGCGGAGGGCAGAGAGATGGGGGGGCGGAGGGCAGAGAGATGGGGGGCGGAGGGCAGAGAGATGGGGGGCGGAGGGCAGAGAGATGGGGGGCGGAGGGCAGAGAGATGGGGGGCGGAGGGCAGAGAGATGGGGGGCGGAGGGCAGAGAGATGGGGGGCGGAGGGCAGAGAGATGGGGGGCGGAGGGCAGAGAGATGGGGGGCGGAGGGCAGAGAGATGGGGGGCGGAGGGCAGAGAGATGGGGGGCGGAGGGCAGAGAGATGGGGGGCGGAGGGCAGAGAGATGGGGGGCGGAGGGCAGAGAGATGGGGGGCGGAGGGCAGAGAGATGGGGGGCGGAGGGCAGAGAGATGGGGGGCGGAGGGCAGAGAGATGGGGGGCGGAGGGCAGAGAGATGGGGGGCGGAGGGCAGAGAGATGGGGGGCGGAGGGCAGAGAGATGGGGGGCGGAGGGCAGAGAGATGGGGGGCGGAGGGCAGAGAGATGGGGGGCGGAGGGCAGAGAGATGGGGGGCGGAGGGCAGAGAGATGGGGGGCGGAGGGCAGAGAGATGGGGGGCGGAGGGCAGAGAGATGGGGGGCGGAGGGCAGAGAGATGGGGGGCGGAGGGCAGAGAGATGGGGGGCGGAGGGCAGAGAGATGGGGGGCGGAGGGCAGAGAGATGGGGGGCGGAGGGCAGAGAGATGGGGGGCGGAGGGCAGAGAGATGGGGGGCGGAGGGCAGAGAGATGGGGGGCGAAGGACAGAGAGATGGGGGGCGAAGGACAGAGAGATGGGGGGCGAAGGACAGAGAGATGGGGGGCGAAGGACAGAGAGATGGGGGGCGAAGGACAGAGAGATGGGGGGCGAAGGACAGAGAGATGGGGGGCGAAGGACAGAGAGATGGGGGGCGAAGGACAGAGAGATGGGGGGCGGAGGACAGAGAGATGGGGGGCGGAGGACAGAGAGATGGGGGGCGGAGGACAGAGAGATGGGGGGCGGAGGACAGAGAGATGGGGGGCGGAGGACAGAGAGATGGGGGGCGGAGGACAGAGAGATGGGGGGCGGAGGACAGAGAGATGGGGGGCGGAGGACAGAGAGATGGGGGGCGGAGGACAGAGAGATGGGGGGCGGAGGACAGAGAGATGGGGGGCGGAGGACAGAGAGATGGGGGGCGGAGGACAGAGAGATGGGGGGCGGAGGACAGAGAGATGGGGGGCGGAGGACAGAGAGATGGGGGGCGGAGGACAGAGAGATGGGGGGCGGAGGACAGAGAGATGGGGGGCGGAGGACAGAGAGATGGGGGGCGGAGGACAGAGAGATGGGGGGCGGAGGACAGAGAGATGGGGGGCGGAGGACAGAGAGATGGGGGGCGGAGGACAGAGAGATGGGGGGCGGAGGACAGAGAGATGGGGGGCGGAGGACAGAGAGATGGGGGCGGAGGACAGAGAGATGGGGGGCGAGGGACAGAGAGATGGGGGGCGGAAGGACAGAGAGATGGGGGGCGAAGGACAGAGAGATGGGGGGCGAAGGACAGAGAGATGGGGGGCGAAGGACAGAGAGATGGGGGGCGAAGGACAGAGAGATGGGGGGCGAAGGACAGAGAGATGGGGGGCGAAGGACAGAGAGATGGGGGGCGAAGGACAGAGAGATGGGGGGCGAAGGACAGAGAGATGGGGGGCGAAGGACAGAGAGATGGGGGGCGAAGGACAGAGAGATGGGGGGCGAAGGACAGAGAGATGGGGGGCGAAGGACAGAGAGATGGGGGGCGAAGGACAGAGAGATGGGGGGCGAAGGACAGAGAGATGGGGGGCGAAGGACAGAGAGATGGGGGGCGAAGGACAGAGAGATGGGGGGCGAAGGACAGAGAGATGGGGGGCGAAGGACAGAGAGATGGGGGGCGAAGGACAGAGAGATGGGGGGCGAAGGACAGAGAGATGGGGGGCGAAGGACAGAGAGATGGGGGGCGAAGGACAGAGAGATGGGGGGCGAAGGACAGAGAGATGGGGGGCGAAGGACAGAGAGATGGGGGGCGAAGGACAGAGAGATGGGGGGCGAAGGACAGAGAGATGGGGGGCGAAGGACAGAGAGATGGGGGGCGAAGGACAGAGAGATGGGGGGCGAAGGACAGAGAGATGGGGGGCGAAGGACAGAGAGATGGGGGGCGAAGGACAGAGAGATGGGGGGCGAAGGACAGAGAGATGGGGGGCGAAGGACAGAGAGATGGGGGGCGAAGGACAGAGAGATGGGGGGCGAAGGACAGAGAGATGGGGGGCGAAGGACAGAGAGATGGGGGGCGAAGGACAGAGAGATGGGGGGCGAAGGACAGAGAGATGGGGGGCGAAGGACAGAGAGATGGGGGGCGAAGGACAGAGAGATGGGGGGCGAAGGACAGAGAGATGGGGGGCGAAGGACAGAGAGATGGGGGGCCAAGGACAGAGAGATGGGGGGCGAAGGACAGAGAGATGGGGGGCGAAGGACAGAGAGATGGGGGGCGAAGGACAGAGAGATGGGGGGCGAAGGACAGAGAGATGGGGGGCGAAGGACAGAGAGATGGGGGGCGAAGGACAGAGAGATGGGGGGCGAAGGACAGAGAGATGGGGGGCGAAGGACAGAGAGATGGGGGGCGAAGGACAGAGAGATGGGGGGCGAAGGACAGAGAGATGGGGGGCGAAGGACAGAGAGATGGGGGGCGAAGGACAGAGAGATGGGGGGCGAAGGACAGAGAGATGGGGGGCGAAGGACAGAGAGATGGGGGGCGAAGGACAGAGAGATGGGGGGCGAAGGACAGAGAGATGGGGGGCGAAGGACAGAGAGATGGGGGGCGAAGGACAGAGAGATGGGGGGCGAAGGACAGAGAGATGGGGGGCGAAGGACAGAGAGATGGGGGGCGAAGGACAGAGAGATGGGGGGCGAAGGACAGAGAGATGGGGGGCGAAGGACAGAGAGATGGGGGGCGAAGGACAGAGAGATGGGGGGCGAAGGACAGAGAGATGGGGGGCGAAGGACAGAGAGATGGGGGGCGAAGGACAGAGAGATGGGGGGCGAAGGACAGAGAGATGGGGGGCGAAGGACAGAGAGATGGGGGGCGAAGGACAGAGAGATGGGGGGCGAAGGACAGAGAGATGGGGGGCGAAGGACAGAGAGATGGGGGGCGAAGGACAGAGAGATGGGGGGCGAAGGACAGAGAGATGGGGGGCGAAGGACAGAGAGATGGGGGGCGAAGGACAGAGAGATGGGGGGCGAAGGACAGAGAGATGGGGGGCGAAGGACAGAGAGATGGGGGGCGAAGGACAGAGAGATGGGGGGCGAAGGACAGAGAGATGGGGGGCGAAGGACAGAGAGATGGGGGGCGAAGGACAGAGAGATGGGGGGCGAAGGACAGAGAGATGGGGGGCGAAGGACAGAGAGATGGGGGGCGAAGGACAGAGAGATGGGGGGCGAAGGACAGAGAGATGGGGGGCGAAGGACAGAGAGATGGGGGGCGAAGGACAGAGAGATGGGGGGCGAAGGACAGAGAGATGGGGGGCGAAGGACAGAGAGATGGGGGGCGAAGGACAGAGAGATGGGGGGCGAAGGACAGAGAGATGGGGGGCGAAGGACAGAGAGATGGGGGGCGAAGGACAGAGAGATGGGGGGCGAAGGACAGAGAGATGGGGGGCGAAGGACAGAGAGATGGGGGGCGAAGGACAGAGAGATGGGGGGCGAAGGACAGAGAGATGGGGGGCGAAGGACAGAGAGATGGGGGGCGAAGGACAGAGAGATGGGGGGCGAAGGACAGAGAGATGGGGGGCGAAGGACAGAGAGATGGGGGGCGAAGGACAGAGAGATGGGGGGCGAAGGACAGAGAGATGGGGGGCGAAGGACAGAGAGATGGGGGGCGAAGGACAGAGAGATGGGGGGCGAAGGACAGAGAGATGGGGGGCGAAGGACAGAGAGATGGGGGGCGAAGGACAGAGAGATGGGGGGCGGAAGGACAGAGAGATGGGGGGCGAAGGACAGAGAGATGGGGGGCGAAGGACAGAGAGATGGGGGGCGAAGGACAGAGAGATGGGGGGCGAAGGACAGAGAGATGGGGGGCGAAGGACAGAGAGATGGGGGGCGAAGGACAGAGAGATGGGGGGCGAAGGACAGAGAGATGGGGGGCGAAGGACAGAGAGATGGGGGGCGAAGGAACAGAGAGATGGGGGGCGAAGGGCAGAGAGATGGGGGGCGAAGGGCAGAGAGATGGGGGGCGAAGGGCAGAGAGATGGGGGGCGAAGGGCAGAGAGATGGGGGGCGAAGGGCAGAGAGATGGGGGGCGAAGGGCAGAGAGATGGGGGGCGAAGGGCAGAGAGATGGGGGGCGAAGGGCAGAGAGATGGGGGGCGAAGGGCAGAGAGATGGGGGGCGAAGGGCAGAGAGATGGGGGGCGAAGGGCAGAGAGATGGGGGGCGAAGGGCAGAGAGATGGGGGGCGAAGGGCAGAGAGATGGGGGGCGAAGGGCAGAGAGATGGGGGGCGAAGGGCAGAGAGATGGGGGGCGAAGGGCAGAGAGATGGGGGGCGAAGGGCAGAGAGATGGGGGGCGAAGGGCAGAGAGATGGGGGGCGAAGGGCAGAGAGATGGGGGGCGAAGGGCAGAGAGATGGGGGGCGAAGGGCAGAGAGATGGGGGGCGAAGGGCAGAGAGATGGGGGGCGAAGGGCAGAGAGATGGGGGGCGAAGGGCAGAGAGATGGGGGGCGAAGGGCAGAGAGATGGGGGGCGAAGGGCAGAGAGATGGGGGGCGAAGGGCAGAGAGATGGGGGGCGAAGGGCAGAGAGATGGGGGGCGAAGGGCAGAGAGATGGGGGGCGAAGGGCAGAGAGATGGGGGGCGAAGGGCAGAGAGATGGGGGGCGAAGGGCAGAGAGATGGGGGGCGAAGGGCAGAGAGATGGGGGGCGAAGGGCAGAGAGATGGGGGGCGAAGGGCAGAGAGATGGGGGGCGAAGGGCAGAGAGATGGGGGGCGAAGGGCAGAGAGATGGGGGGCGAAGGGCAGAGAGATGGGGGCGAAGGGCAGAGAGATGGGGGGCGAAGGGCAGAGAGATGGGGGGCGAAGGGCAGAGAGATGGGGGGCGAAGGGCAGAGAGATGGGGGGCGAAGGGCAGAGAGATGGGGGGCGAAGGGCAGAGAGATGGGGGCGAAGGGCAGAGAGATGGGGGGCGAAGGGCAGAGAGATGGGGGGCGAAGGGCAGAGAGATGGGGGGCGAAGGGCAGAGAGATGGGGGGCGAAGGGCAGAGAGATGGGGGGCGAAGGGCAGAGAGATGGGGGGCGAAGGGCAGAGAGATGGGGGGCGAAGGGCAGAGAGATGGGGGGCGAAGGGCAGAGAGATGGGGGGCGAAGGGCAGAGAGATGGGGGGCGAAGGGCAGAGAGATGGGGGGCGAAGGGCAGAGAGATGGGGGGGCCAAAAGGGGCAGAGAGATGGGGGGCGAAGGGCAGAGAGATGGGGGGCGAAGGGCAGAGAGATGGGGGGCGAAGGGCAGAGAGATGGGGGGCGAAGGGCAGAGAGATGGGGGGCGAAGGGCAGAGAGATGGGGGGCGAAGGGCAGAGAGATGGGGGGCGAAGGGCAGAGAGATGGGGGGCGAAGGGCAGAGAGATGGGGGGCGAAGGGCAGAGAGATGGGGGGCGAAGGGCAGAGAGATGGGGGGCGAAGGGCAGAGAGATGGGGGGCGAAGGGCAGAGAGATGGGGGGCGAAGGGCAGAGAGATGGGGGGCGAAGGGCAGAGAGATGGGGGGCGAAGGGCAGAGAGATGGGGGGCGAAGGGCAGAGAGATGGGGGGCGAAGGGCAGAGAGATGGGGGGCGAAGGGCAGAGAGATGGGGGGCGAAGGGCAGAGAGATGGGGGGCGAAGGGCAGAGAGATGGGGGGCGAAGGGCAGAGAGATGGGGGGCGAAGGGCAGAGAGATGGGGGGCGAAGGGCAGAGAGATGGGGGGCGAAGGGCAGAGAGATGGGGGGCGAAGGGCAGAGAGATGGGGGGCGAAGGGCAGAGAGATGGGGGGCGAAGGGCAGAGAGATGGGGGGCGAAGGGCAGAGAGATGGGGGGCGAAGGGCAGAGAGATGGGGGGCGAAGGGCAGAGAGATGGGGGGCGAAGGGCAGAGAGATGGGGGGCGAAGGGCAGAGAGATGGGGGGCGAAGGGCAGAGAGATGGGGGGCGAAGGGCAGAGAGATGGGGGGCGAAGGGCAGAGAGATGGGGGGCGAAGGGCAGAGAGATGGGGGGCGAAGGGCAGAGAGATGGGGGGCGAAGGGCAGAGAGATGCGAAGGCCTGAATGAGATGGGGCGAAGGGCAGAGAGATGGGGGGCGAAGGGCAGAGAGATGGGGGGCGAAGGGCAGAGAGATGGGGGGCGAAGGGCAGAGAGATGGGGGGCGAAGGGCAGAGAGATGGGGGGCGAAGGGCAGAGAGATGGGGGGCGAAGGGCAGAGAGATGGGGGGCGAAGGGCAGAGAGATGGGGGGCGAAGGGCAGAGAGATGGGGGGCGAAGGGCAGAGAGATGGGGGGCGAAGGGCAGAGAGATGGGGGGCGAAGGGCAGAGAGATGGGGGGGCGAAGGGCAGAGAGATGGGGGGCGAAGGGCAGAGAGATGGGGGGCGAAGGGCAGAGAGATGGGGGGCGAAGGGCAGAGAGATGGGGGGCGAAGGGCAGAGAGATGGGGGGGCGAAGGGCAGAGAGATGGGGGGCGAAGGGCAGAGAGATGGGGGGCGAAGGGCAGAGAGATGGGGGGCGAAGGGCAGAGAGATGGGGGGCGAAGGGCAGAGAGATGGGGGGCGAAGGGCAGAGAGATGGGGGGCGAAGGGCAGAGAGATGGGGGCGGAAGGGCAGAGAGATGGGGGGCGAAGGGCAGAGAGATGGGGGGCGAAGGGCAGAGAGATGGGGGGCGGAGGGCAGAGAGATGGGGGGCGAAGGGCAGAGAGATGGGGGGCGGAGGGCAGAGAGATGGGGGGCGGAGGGCAGAGAGATGGGGGGCGGAGGGCAGAGAGATGGGGGGCGGAGGGCAGAGAGATGGGGGGCGGAGGGCAGAGAGATGGGGGGCGGAGGGCAGAGAGATGGGGGGCGGAGGGCAGAGAGATGGGGGGCGGAGGGCAGAGAGATGGGGGGCGGAGGGCAGAGAGATGGGGGGCGGAGGGCAGAGAGATGGGGGGCGGAGGGCAGAGAGATGGGGGGCGGAGGGCAGAGAGATGGGGGGCGGAGGGCAGAGAGATGGGGGGCGGAGGACAGAGAGATGGGGGGCGGAGGGACAGAGAGATGGGGGGCGGAGGACAGAGAGATGGGGGGCGGAGGACAGAGAGATGGGGGGCGGAGGACAGAGAGATGGGGGGCGGAGGACAGAGAGATGGGGGGCGGAGGACAGAGAGATGGGGGGCGGAGGACAGAGAGATGGGGGGCGGAGGACAGAGAGATGGGGGGCGGAGGACAGAGAGATGGGGGGCGGAGGACAGAGAGATGGGGGGCGGAGGACAGAGAGATGGGGGGCGGAGGACAGAGAGATGGGGGCGGAGGACAGAGAGATGGGGGGCGGAGGACAGAGAGATGGGGCGGGAGGACAGAGAGATGGGGGGCGGAGGACAGAGAGAGGGGAGAGGGCGGGAGGAGGACAGAGAGGAGCGGGGAGGACAGAGAGGAGCGGGGGAGGACAGAGAGGGCGGGAGGACAGAGAGGAGCGGGGAGGACAGAGAGGAGCGGGGAGGACAGAGAGGAGCGGGGAGGACAGAGAGGGGGCGGGGAGGACAGAGAGGAGCGGGGAGGACAGAGAGGAGCGGGGGAGGACAGAGAGGAGCGGGGAGGACCAGAGAGGAGCGGGGAGGACAGAGAGGAGCGGGGAGGACAGAGAGGAGCGGGG